>NW_027137463.1:15025-272238 GCF_001889945.1 Aspergillus brasiliensis CBS 101740
CAGGAATACACCACCAGAATAAGCCTGAAAAATATAGATTTCTAAGATATACTACTTAATAAAAAAACTAATTACTACTATTAAATTTATATTAAATAAAATAATAAATGGAAGATAGTATTTTATAATATAAAAAATTCTATAAATAAATTAACTAAATCTTTTAATATTATTAATTATTAAGAATTCTATTATATAATCCACCTTACCAAGTAAGCTTAGAGATAAGATATATATTATAATTTATTATTTAGATAATTAAAATAATATTATAATATTTCAGGGTCTCATGCCTAGAAGAATATATAAATAATAGTAATTATATAATCTAAGGCTATCTTATTATTCTCTTTTTAGCTCTATATTTCTTCCTTTAGTCATGTATCTCGAGCAACTTGTTCCCTAGTAGCTGATAACATCTTCGCCTCATCCCACATTCTATTTCTCTATCTCTCACTTCTCCTCCCCATCTACATCGTCTGGGAGTGCCGATACAACATCTGGTACAACTCGTTCATCATGGATGATGTGGGTGATAATGCTGAACTCGTGCGAGAGTTGCATCGGGATCTGGCTCGCAAATACCGGCTTCACGGCTCCCGGATCGAGCAGTTTTGGCGTCAATTTGGTAAGGCCAAGCGAGAGGCGGCCTTCAGAGCAGGCGCGGCAGGCGGTGCCGTGCTCCGTTCACCCAATGACCAATCCATGGGCGATGTGTACAAGTTTCTTCCTGAGTTGAACCTACGAGACATTGCGCGGCCTGACTCTATCTACTGGATCATCTAAAACACCGGGCAACCACCTCGCTTGCGGGTCAGTACCAGCAGGGAGTGAATGGAGGACCGGGAGATGCAGCCGTCATTCTCGAAAGCATGCGCACGAAAAATCTTCGCCATGTCCAACCTTTCCACTATAGCTTCACCATGTTCTTAGATGGGCCTGACTACGGCCGGTCTTACGATGTCCCTGACCCTGACAAGTACCGGGAAGTAATGGCTGGGCTGGCAACGGCGGTTCAAGCAGGCATCTGTGTTCCCCGGTCCACCGGCGAGCTGATCTTGATGAGACAGACCTATTTCCTGCAAACACTCAATATCCTCATCGAAGACATCCTTGACCAAGGTTCCTCCCTGCCACAGAACACACGGCCCAAGAAGACGGAGAAGGCAGCCCGTGAGGCATTGTCTTCGCTTTCGCTGGACTCGAAGCCCGAAAAGCTCTCACTGGAGGATTTGGCCGCTCGTGCTTGGGATCAAAAGACTGCACTTGAAGATTATCTTTACCTTTGCCGAACCGAGCCAGAATTTCTGACCCATGTCGTAAACATCTGGTTTTTTAGTCGACCTGAGCTTGTTCCCGACGATCGTGGCCGCATACTGCCTCTGATTACCGATAAATACATTTCCATCTGCTTTGTTGAAGCAATCTACAATGCTGTGGCTGGCGCTGCTATTTGGGGATTCGTACATCAGCTTCTGCAGGGCCTCATAAAAGGGCCAGCTGATCGGGCGTACAGAAGCGTTTTGTTGCAGGAACTGGCGAACGTGATCTCGTTCGAATATAAGCGGGTTCAAGCGCGGTTGACGCGTTACGTCCAAGTGGGCTCAGGACAAGGGCACTTCAAACGAGTACCTGGCGTATATGACAATGGTGTAGCCCGGGTGGCGATGAAGACCAAACCAGACACTCTGACTCGCTTGGATCCGCGACTCCACTATATACTTCGACTGTGCCAGAACGAGACTACCGCACCAAAGGCAGTGGACTGGATCAAAAAGCTTGATGACCTTCAACGGACCGATCCTACCGAAAGAGAGAAGACAACCGATCTTGAGTATGATGCTTTCAGTGATCTCGCCGTGACTGCCGCGTTTGTTCAGTCCGTTTCTGCTTCTCTGGCACTTCCGCCCCTGACAGCCAAAAAGGGCCAAGCGTACCTGTCAAAATTGAAGAATCTGGCGGCTGAGCTCGAACCGCTGAAAAAGGAGATTGATCTGTCCGAATATGCGATCCCAATTGACAACCTACGCGAACCAGGAATGGCCCAAGGCGCCCTCGCTGCGTTGGACCAACTCATCATTGACAAGACCAGCGCGGACATAGGCTTCCTGTATCAAGATCTCAACGAAAGCTGCCTGTCTGAGATCCAGAGCCAATATCAACAGCAGAAGGACAGGGAAGCACAAACTACACGGGTTGCTCCTGGCCTTGAAATTCCGGAATCGCCAAGTGCTGAGATACAGATTGCCGAGCGGCGTCAGAAAGTCAAGACTAGACCGGCACATTCCTCTGTCTATAGCATTGCCCCAGGTACGGAGTCTTGGGAGAAGGAGGACGTTGCGCCGGAAGCCCCAATTCTGAAGGTCAAGCCTAGCACCTTCGAGGTTTTCTCTACACTCTTTTCCAAGTCGGGTTCCAGAGGGTCGGTGTCCTGGTCAGATTTCGAAGCTGCCATGGTTGACCTCAATTTCTCCGTGATCCCGAGATTCGGTTCCGTCTATACTTTCTCGCCGCCTCAGGAATTGGCCGCTCAGAAAGCCATCACTTTGCATCGGCCCCATAACAATCGGATTGAGGGCTATCGTCTTCTTATCCTTGGGAGGCGGCTGGGACGGCGATATGGATGGAGCGACAAGACTTTTGAGGTATCTTGAAAGGATTGAAGGATCTGTCTCTTTCTCCTAGTTTACCCCGTCCTGGTGTAAATCATCTGCATCAAATAGTGTTTATTTATCAGGTACCAGCGGGAGCGCAACATGTACTCGTCATTGATTGAGTGAGTTTACAGGGTTCGAATAATTGTAATAGGGTTATGCGTTGAAACATGTCCTTCAGAATGTTAATCTAGCAACGTTGATCGAGAGGAATCGAGCATGAATATGACTCAATACTACTACTACATCACTGGGTACTATACAGGTGTCCAGAAATATACGTAGCCTGTAATCAATGGTAAGAAAGCCACTGGCACAAAACTATTTTCTGTTATGACATGTATCGGAAACGATACTCACTTTTATATACATGGCCGAGGATTGACCAAGGAGAAGTGTGCCATGTCGGTTTGAATCCGTGTTGATCGATAACTTTGCTCCTCCAACCGGGATAACAGCACAGAGAGTCTCTATTGTGACTTCAACGACTATGCCATCACAGTTCAACTTTTCAACAGGATAGCAAGTACAACCTGCTTATCAGCGTTGTGACCGTAGGTTTGAAACACATGGCATTTCTTTCACCGTTGGTTTTTGAATATTTCTATTTTGTTGAGATCCTCAGCGCGTTTATATACAAAAAAAAATCATGCATCTACAAATCCCCACACCTCTTCACCTCCGTCACTGGCCCATCATACTGATGTCTTCCCTGAACCACATACATGACCAAACTCACCAAAAACACCGCCACAAAAATCACCACACTCCAATTAAACGTCTCAGTCGTGACAGGTGTCGCCTCCGGCCAAAACGACCAGAACAGAGCAAACAGAACATATAACCAGCCGATGATATTCACCGCCAGACCATAGCGTCCCAGTCCCCAGCGCGCGGGGGGTAGAGTATGCGGGTGGAAGAGCTTTCGCCAGATCAAACAGCTCATTGAGATGGAGTAGGAGAACATGAGGGCCGCGACGTTGAGGGAGACGATGGCGTTAAAGGCGGTCTCGGAGCCGATATTGATTAGTGATAGGAGGGCGCTGATGATACAGCTGAGGATGATGGAGTTGACTGGTAGCTTGCGCTTTTCGTCGACTTTGGCGATCCAGCTGGAGAATGGGAGTCCGCGATCGCGGGCGAAGGAGAATGTTTGTCGTGCTGTAGAGGCGTTGAAGAGGATGTTGCTTAGGATCACGGGAATGAGGATGATGGCTGTTAGGCCGTTGACGCCTGCTGTGTTGGTCGCTTGTTTGAAGACGTAGATAAAGGGGAAGCCGGTGTCATCGTTGAGGGAGTCTTCGACTGATGGGGTTGCGAAGAGCATTGTGATGAGGACGACTAATGCGAGGATGGCGTTGGCGAAATAGGACCAGGTGATGGCGATGGGCACATATCGGCCTGCATCTTTGATCTCTTCAGACATGTGGGCCGTGGCATCGGAGCCTGTACTAGTTAGTGTTGATCTATTGAGGTGGTGAGAGCACACGCACTGAGACACCCGTAGATGGCCGCAAGCTGGCCCACCATCACGGTGAGTCCCATGGATGACCACCCTCCAAAGTTCTCAAACTTCGTGAACACCGCTTCTGCTGGCTGCAGCGGAGCGAGAACCCAGAGTGTCACTACTATAACCACCCAGCAGAAGACATGAGTTGCCAAAAGCAAATTCTGCATACGGGCCATGAGTCCCGCACCGTATATGTTAAAGTAGAAAGCAATAAGGATCATCGCAAACACAAACAATGTGCCTTGCCATCCAGTAGGGTTATAGTCAGGGTCGCGAACGCTGATTAAACCCTGGATGATGGTTCCGGTCAGGAACGAGCCCGATGCGGTTCCTGCCTGCCACGCCAGAACGGACATCCAGCCGGTCACATAGCTCAAGAATTTCTGATAGCGAGGGGATGCAAATTCGGAGACCCAGTGATACTGGCCTCCAGATGTAGGCGCCCTAGGCATATTAGCTGCTATAATGGTATGGATGAATAAAAGGTATCTCACATTGAGGCCATCTCCGCCAAAGAGACAATGATGAACCCAAATCCAATGGAGCTCCACACATAGGTCCACAGCATGCCTGCCAGTCCACCATCTTCCAAGCCTTCGTAGTCGGAACTATTCATGTTAAGAGAATGGCTGATAATAGGTTTGACAATGGCCTTACAGCATGATGTACTCCCACGTCGACTGTAACACGGCCGAAAAGCTGAGAGCAGCTAATGGTCGAATATTTCGCTGCGATTATGTTAATCGGTCGGTAGATGCTTTCCGGACATTAGGTACTTACTTTGAACTGCTGGACTTTGCCCATGCGGTCCATTTCTGTCACGTCGTAACGGGTGCCATTGATGCCATTCTCTTCACTGGATGCATCGATCTCCAATGCCTGCAAGCCGGTAACGGCAGAATCCTTGGCAGCATCGTGCTGCATGTTGTGCGCGACCGCCATCCTACAAGATCAGAACTGAGCCTGTAGCTGGGAAAGTGGAAACAATGACACCAAAACTCAAGGACACCAAGAAACACAGAAGTGCGGTCGGAGAATAAATCAGTGAACAGAAGCGGCGCGGAAAAAGCGATGCGTCCGAGTGCCCCTCGCCTTATCAACATCCTGGAAATCGAAGGCTTAGCTTCACATTAGTGACTGCCCTAACAAGAAACGGCCCGCCACCGGACCCTGCACCAAAGCATATTGGTTGCAGGGGGTACGCGGCACACAAGCACAGTGCAATCTCTAATCCTTGGCAGTTCATAAATTCACGGTCGCTCCGACGGCTGAACCGGTGGTGTTGTCTCGCATCTAAAGGCATCTCATGACATCAATTCTGCTCGAGGTCTTTTTTTAAATCGACAGCATTCTAAGCAGGTGGGTTGGTCTGTGCCTCTTTCCTCCGCAATTCTCCACTTAGTCTGAGCTTATGCGGTGTCCGAGCACATCGTGAATTTTCAATCCGGTAGAGTATCTGCTCTGCTAAGGGTCAGAGAACGATGGCAGCTGGAAATTAGTCTGTGCATCGCAATAAGACCATCAAGGAGCCGGAGTGGTCTGGACAGTTCTATTCGCACCAGCGCCCCCGAAGGTCTAGCGCTGGTGCAACGGAATATCTTAGCTTCCTTGGCGGTATCAGTTCAATTAAAGCTTATCTTCCGTATGTCTTTGTCCAATATCCCTCCAGTATTGACCTCCGGGCATCGAAGTTACATACACCGGACCAGGGACAACCAGGGGTCTCACCAATACCATGATAATTCTCCAGTATGCCTGCAGCCTTTTGTTTAGTTATATTCTTCTGGGGCCCGTAGTGTAGACATCCTTCGTACAAACCACATGTTTGCAGGTTAACACCCCGCGATTGCCTTCATGACATATACAAGTTTGCCGCCGGGGGTGTCTCCCCCTTTGGCTGAAAACAACGAGTTCAATCATACAGGACTGGTGTTGATTTTTGCAAGTGTGTGCCTCTTTCTCGTTCTTTCGTCTCTGGGAATGCGAATCTACGCCACCTCGAAACGATCGATGATCTTGAGCGACGACTATCTTCTTACAGTTGCAGTTGTGCGATCAACTCCTATAGGCAAACCTCTTCCATGGTATAGTTCTGCTAACAACAATGGAGAAGGTAATGCCTCGCTCCCGTTCTCGATGCATATACTCACCTCATCTTTTAAGAGTGTTTATACATCAGACCTCCTCTATATCGTCATTTTGGGATTGTCGAAATCCTGCACTAGCCTGTTCTATGAACAGCTGTCTACATTTACAGATCGCTGGATGACGCGAGGCTTGCTAGGACTGTCAATTACTTGGACTCTTATTGCAATCTTCCTTCTCGCCATTCGGTGTGGTCGCGATCCATGGACCGATATCAATCACGACTGTGACTCGATCGTAAGCTACAAGAGGTCCTTAATTCCCGGGAGAGGACACCTGCTTACAACAATATACCATAAAGTTATCCGACTGGATAGCTATTACCACCCTAGACATTATCCTGGAAGCCCTACTGCTAACATACCCAGTGAAATTGATCTATCGGGTTCGTCTACGGCCCTCCCGGAAGGCAGTCGTACTCTCGATCTTAGGCTGCCGAGTCTCGTACGTCCATCTCCATCCATTGTTTTTACGGAATCAAAGGCATGAACTAATCGATTAGCTTAATTCCCCTCTCAATTCTGCACTACATCACCATCAAGAAACAAATTACCTCCAATAACCCCACGCTTTTTGGCGCCTACGCGACTGTCATCGAAGAACTTCATCTATCTATTAGCATCCTCCTATTGACTCTCTCGTCTGTGAAGCTTTTCCTCGCGACATACGAAGATAGGGATGGATTGGCGTATACGAGCTATATTTCTCACGGCAGAAGCGTTCTCCAAACAATCCGACCGCTGAAATCGGTTCCCTTTTCAGCCAGAGATACTACGTCAGAGGCATGGGACAGTATGGAGGAGCCGATCCTATACAATCCAAACCAGACGAATATGAAGGCGGTGCAATTTGAGATGCAGAGTGAGGTGGTGGAAATGCAGGATCGGAGTCAGCTGGGGGTGGAATCCAGTAGTTCTCGCTCTTAGGCCAGACTGCGTACAGTATACCTAATTGGGCGTCCTGCACACTATATCGCTTTTGTAGGAAATTCGTAATATGTACTCGCCAAAAGATAAGGAATTATATACATCAATTTAGGAATGTATAGTTCCGGCCGTTCCAGACCAGCTAGAAGAGTTCATATCATTATCCCTATAGCTTGGCCAGTCTGTCTACTCTTAGAATAGCTTCTGTTTCCTTCCTTACCCTACGAACAATCTCCCCAGCAGGTAGGATATCTCTCACCAAGCCTACCGCTGTGCCCGCAAAAGTGGCCATCCTCCCCGTTGGCCCATAGACTGGACATTCCTGCTGAGCCTTTTGGTACAGGTCGTAATTCTCCTGTTCAGTCACTTTACCTGCCACAAAATCCGTGTGTGTTTTGTTCACGATCCCTCGCGGGGAATACTTGGACGGCCAGCTCAGAAACCCACGTACCCTATCAAAGACCGCGGAGCGAGTGGTATGAACACCACCATCACTAGCATCGAGAATCGCTTGCTGGTACCCCTTCGGTATAGGGACTTCAAGAGAGGCCAGGAACCTAGTCCCCATTACTACCGCCTCGGCGCCCAATGTAAGTGCGGCTGCCACTCCTCGACCATCTACCAGACCACCTGCTGCGACAATTCTTGGCTTCATTGAACTGTTCCGACTGACCGGAGCTCCTGCATCCAGACGGTCGATGACCTCTGGAACCAAAGACACAATACTAGCAGAGTTTTGCAATCCATGGCCTCCACCATCACTGCCCTGCACGACAAGCACATCAGGATGCAGCTTAGCCACAGCATCAATTGCATCCTCGACACTCCCCACCTGCACCCAAATCGCCACACTCCCACCAGTCTGAGCCCGGATCCCCTCCACCCAGGGAACCTGATCAGCAGCACTGTTAGATGGTGCAAATAGCCACACAGCACATGGACGGTAGCGAGCAATAAGCGGCAATGCCACCTCTATATCAGCTCCCCAGTTCAGGAACCCGACCCCAAATGGCAAGGTCGGGCCGTTGTATAGCTGAAGACGGTTCTCGTCGGGGGAGCCTCCCGCTGCCTTGTAGTCTTTCACGAGCTGCTCGGCTCTCTGGAACTTGCTTTCGAGACTCGATACGTCGTTTCCACCTGCGATGAATCCTATCCCGCCGGCTGCGGATACGGCGGTGGCTAGCTCTGGGCCGGCGATGTTCAGCATGGGAGCTTGTACTATTACTGGTGCTTTCGTCCATGGGTAGGTTGATTCGAATGTTTGTCCCTGATACATGATGATGGTAGTATAATCAAGTGTGATTGGAAATGCTATATCTGCCGAAAGAAGTCATAACTTCAATTGAAACGGTTTCTGCTGTAGTCAATATCTGGATCAAGGCGCGATGTGTGGCTGCTTGTAAAGGAATGCTGCTCCACGGTCCACCGGATGATCGACGTCTTCCCCGCTTGCATCTCCACCAGTAGACACCCGATAAACAAGGCAGCTGCTGGGCTGGTTCCTCCCGCCATACCCGCAATATCCGCATTGCGATGCCATTCTTGACGTCATAAGCCAATGACTTTTCGCAGTTGGCACAGTTGAGAATGCATCTTTCTGAAAGGACCTTGTCTCATCCGAATATGATGCTTTCAATCGTTATATAGGGAGCAAATCAGGCACTTATCAGGCAGTCAAATGGTGTGAAGTTCAGAGAAGATATCTGCATCAATTCCGGAAATGACTTACTACAATCTCAAGCTGAAACATGTGCTTCATCCTTAATCACATTAGACTACTCTTCGATAATCAATCTATTCTAGTTTCAGGACTGGAGACTTGTCGCACTGAAGTGGCGTAAGCAGTACATCTCTGCTCACACTTGAATTACCATCGCACACATGCGGAGCCTTGACATTATACTCGACGCTCGTGGTGGACCATTTGCTTGCAATGCCGTCTCCAGCTACGGTAATACCCCATTTGTCGTTGAAGGGGCCAGCTCTGCGGAAGGATGGATTTCTCCAAGATAGCAACTGATTGCTTGATCCCATTGAGTTGTATCATAACTGACTACTGACCTGTTATGTACAATCATGTCGGAGCTCCCCGGTCACTGCTATTTCCTGATGAAAGGAACCGGAAGATCTACCGGAAGATTCATCTCCTACCTTCAGCAGGACCGGATCTTGTATCATTGACCACGGCATTATCCTAGACCTGCTTTTCAGGATGTCTATAAAATCATCTACATTCGCTCCTGTCTCGGGTTCAAATGCACATCTTCACTTGTACGCAGATCTACTTCCTTTGAAAATGTCTACCAGCGCAATTACTGGCGAGCATCAGCTTCCTCATTGGGAGGTGGGCAACGTACCCAAGTTCATTGCTGAAGTGGCTAAGCTGCTCAAGGACAATGGCGTACCTTGCGTCTTGATCGGTCCGGCGTATCATAGAATTCTTGGGATTCGTGGTGGAATTGAGGTTAGTCACTCTCGGCCTCGTGCTTGGATACATACTAATCGGACATCAGACTATCAGTTTTGCCATCGATAAGGAATTCCTTAAGAAGGCGGGGCAGGTTCTAGAGGCAGCAGGCCTTTCACGTGAATGCCCAGATAAAGATGCATGCTGCTACTCGCAGGCCAGCTTCTGCTTTAGGGTTCCAAAGCCCAATGACCTTTTCCACGTTGAACGAATTCAGGATGGAAACAAACACCCCGTAACTGGGCATATCAGTCTCTACAAAAGGGAGAAGTGGCTACCTCGACTTTCGAGTATCCCCGTATGTCCTCCTAGGCCCGATAACTCTGACTATATCTTGGCAAGTGATGAACGGCTGCCCTTTGCGTGCGAGGAGCATCGTCGAGCATGTCGAGATAATGACAAGGTCATTGCTACTATGTGCGTCTGTGGCAAGGAAGATGAGAAATACACCGGTGGACGATACTCAAAATCGCTTCCCGAAGTCATGATCCTTCGTCCTGCCCGTCTCATCGAGACGTGGGTGTCAGCTGAATTCAACGAACATCTCCTCGAGTACCATCGAGACATCGAGATCAGCGGGGACCACGGGCGGTTCTGGGATGCCTTGTACTCTTTTCCAGAATATACCCTCTGGTCTCATGCGGCAGTTGCGCCCGAACTTCGGCTTTGGTGGGCGATGGTGCGTCTTACTGTCGGATACGTTCGGGGTCTATCTGTGCCACAAATGGACTCGGTGGGTTCCCCAGAGGGAGACCTTCCAGAAGAGGACTTCCCAAGAGGCTTCTTCCCAGAAGCGATCTTTGCATCGGGGGACTCCCCAGATGAAGACTCCTCAGAGGAAGACTCCCAAGAGGAAGCTGGACAAGCGGCCACGATTGCCGACATCTCAAACAGGAGACGAAAGCAACTGCGGCTCATTCGGCAAGAAATGCTTTTTAAGCTCGCTGCGTCACGTAAAATGCATCCTATTAAGGGTGTCAGCCCTGTCTAGGACCCATGGTTTTGGGCTCTGTATTCGTCGGCTGTATTGTGCGGTATTGAACTCGACGCTATGTGCTAAATTTGCTTCACTTGGTTCATAACATTGGGTTTTTACCAATCGAATGCTTGTCGAGCCTAACATATGACATAAAATGACAAACTTATTGCTGATTTGATATACAGAAATTTGGATGGTAGAGACCAAGTACCGTAGAGATGTAGCATTAGTAGGGGGTCCCTGCTCTCTTGTGCAGTGATGAGTCATCTATGTCCAGACACAACATGCCGCGGATCCCAATCTCAACTCCAATCTTCTTCTAACTCCAGCATAAATCCAGTCATCCGCTGGCGGTTTCTCTTTCCCTATTGCGCATCCAACCCCAGCCTTGATGCCGCCCATATGCATCTGGCGATGCGCTCAACGCGTACCTCCTGATTTTGGCAGACGGTCGTCTCTTACCGGAAGAGCTACGATCCCGCGTCTCCCATCGGCGCGATTCCAGAGCCACATCCCGTCCCAACATATCCACACCATTGTTCGGGCAACAAAGAGACGGCCCATTTCCTGCCATAATGTGCATCAACCTCTACCCTTGAGCAGCTGTCATCAATCACGCAATATTTTTACCGAGTCAATACCACCAATTCTAATACCTCCTGTCATTTTCACAGGTCTGCTCCTCTCCCTATGGACCTGGAAATGCTTTTGGATTGTAGTGATGCAAGAGAAGCTTCTCTACCTCACCTGGCTTCCCCCATTTTCACGTTCCGAAAAGATCTCCGACTATGAGGCACAATGTAAGCCGGTGCGCTGGCAAACGCACCAAATTCGGAGTCGCGATGGTACGAAATTATCTATATGCGAAGGTCACATTCCTGCCAAAGCCACCTCGTCTGGAAGCATTCAGCAGACGAAACATCAGATGAAAAAGCAATTAGTAGTTATTTGTTACTTCCAAGGCAACGGTGGCTCGACCCCTATGCGTTTGCCTCTTCTGTCGCAGTTCCTACGCGCAGTCCACGCCTCTCCAAAATTTTCTCCTGCTCCGGCATCCGAAGAGAAGGACTATGTGGTAGTCGCTCTCTCATATCGCGGCTTCTGGACATCATCTGGTCGCCCTACCCAGCATGGTATTGAGCTTGACACGCAAGCTTTTCTTGATTGGGTTACGGAGACCTATGCCGTTCCGGACACAGATCTGCAGGTAATTCTATGGGGACATAGTCTGGGTTCCGCAATCGCGACCACTGGCCTTGCTACCTATCTTCCTCGGTCACGCGATGCGACTGATGCTCATTCTTCGGTTCCTATTGCTGGGTTGATTCTCGAGGCACCTTCTTCCAGTGTCAAGGATATGTTGATTAGTCTCTATCCGCAGAAGTGGTTGCCGTATCGATATCTTTGGCCTTTCTTACGGAGTCACTGGGATAGTATCCTTGCGATGGAGCGGATGGCGCGCTGGAGAGATGAGCTAGGGCATGAAAAGGAGAACAGTACAATCGGCAATGTGAATGGAAATCTGTTACCTCCAGTCCTTATATTATCTGCGGAGAAGGACGAGGTGATCCCCTCTCACGCAGCAGATGATCTGGAACGAAAGGGGAAACAGCTTGGTCTGACAATCTCTCGAAAACATGTTCTTGGGGCTTTACATACGGAGATCCCGGTCAAGCCGAGTGGCAGAGATGCCATGGTGGAATTTGTTGGTCGCTGTACATCTAGGCCTGCGGGGGCTACGCACAAATTAAATTAATGCCTGTAGGAACTTGAACGGCCTAGTGTTGATGATATCTTGTTGGAGTTGGGGGGGGGAGAGGAGGGGGGAAATAATATCAACACAATGTTTCATCAACCCAGCCTGCACGAATAGACAACTCGTGCTCTCAGTACACCAGAATAATCAGAAATCCTCCATACGGAAAACACTATACGATGGCTGCTCGTATGGATGAGCCCTGCTCAACCAGTCAGTATTTAACCACCGTTAGTTCATATGAGTAGAGGATAGCACACCTCTTCAACGCCTCCACGGCCTGCCGTGCAACGTCCTCCCCAACACAGATCGTCTCAACCCTGACATCCGAGGTCTCCTCCAAAACCCCCACAGTCCCCGTATGCGGGTTGGCAGCGTCACCAGGTCAGAACTGGCCCGTTCCAGCGGTGGTCCAGCAACACTCGGTATACTTCCCGCCCGGGTAGCGGCCCGCGCCGGCAGCGAAGATGGCGGCTTTGCAGGCCGCCAGGCCGGTAGGGGGGACGTTGAAAATGAGGCGGAATTGCGCTGGAGACATATTTTGCGAGATGATAAACGAAAGTGGTTGATAAGATGGAGTTGTTCCCTGCTAGTTGTGCGTATGGGTAGAGGTAATGGTGATGGTGTGGAATGGCTGATGATAAGAAAAGAAGCAACACCAAATGACACGATTGGCGCGGTGCGCGTTGTGCAAAGCGCCTTTCCACACGTCCGGAGATTGGCTAAGCGAGCAATGCCGTAACCACATCTGGGCAGCCTTGCATCAAACACGAACTACTAGTAGTACTGCTGTGTGGCCGGCACTTGCGGTCAGCCAATGGAGATTTGAAAAAGGCTTAAGCATCCACCGCCGACACACAATGCCTGCATGGGTGATGGATCAGTGAGCGTGAGCGGGGTAATGATAATCATCGGCTACAATGTAGGTACAACTGGTTGCTTGCATCTCGAACCTACGTCTTGCGTTCCATCCACTTTTCTCGACTTCCGTTATTATTGGGTCTGATGGGCGGCTGGTTAGGCGGCGTATGTACACAGCCTGGCAGCAGTAGTCGTGATGACAGCCAGCGCCTTCAGAGAAGGGTTTTGTTCTATGCGTGGCGCCTCTCATCTGAGCGCTCAAAGCTCAGAATAGTAACCGAAGGTGAGCGGCGTAGCGCGCAGCCTCGCGACCTCTAGGGTAGTAAGAAATATCAAGAAGCTGGGCAGTAAAAGGGAGAGAGCTCCACTTTGGCTCTCCCCTTCATGCTCACACTCGTGCCTTATACGCACTAGCATATACTTTCGCCTCTGCAGCCGTCATCATCGGCATATAGTGATGTTTCGCACGTTTGAAACGAGCACGAAGATCATCGAGGTTTGCTCTCTACGACAATCCCAAATTGGTCATAGTGACTCTAAACCATCGCCAAAGAAAGCAGGATGGAGAATCCCCACACCTCTTCAAATCCAGGAGTTGGACGTAAAGGCGGCGGAAGCTTTCATTAAAAGGCCTCCAATGGTAGGTCCACTTCCTATTCATTCGGATAGAACGGCCTGACATGACATTCTTCTACTGTTATGATAGAGAGACAAACGCAACAATTGGGAAGGAGGATGCCTCCGGCTATTGTACGTGGACCAACTACTTAGTCACGCTCTCCGCCCGACTGACCCAGTCACACAGAATGGTTCAGCCTGAGAAAGGCAGTATGGATGAAGCCAGAAAGCGGATAATTCAGACAGCTGTTAGGAGTAAATGGATCCCGACCGAATTTGTTCGGCTGCTCGACAACGGCAAGCCGGGCTGCTCCCTTCTGACTACGACAGAGCATAGCAGTAAGCCTAAATACCTTTCGTCCCCATAGTACATGGCCTTTCTAATTTACATCTTAGGCTTCATTCTACAAATGCCAAACGTTGGACACGGGACGTTGACTCTCGTTCTAAGCGGCCTGCCAGTGGGCAGAGCTAATGGGTACTCCCAGAAAGAGATAGACTGGGTGTGTATCATCTTGTCTCACCGAGGCCTCGATCTGGAACTTCTTCTGTCTCGAGACCCATTCCCCACCGATTATGGGTTGCTGCCCCCAGACTTCATGATCCTCCCCGTGAGCTTCCTTCGGTGGCAGGTCGAGGCGGTCGTCGAGGAGCTCGAGACTCTCACTCGCAACGTGACCGGTGAAGAGGCAAAGCTACACTGGGCATCGCAACTCCTCGATCTCGATGCCGTTCGGCGCCGAATATTCGAACTGGGCGAGGTGCATCTGACTCTTCGTCGCAGATGGCTTTTTAACCAGGACCTGGCAGCAAATCTGCTTCGATACTTCGAGTTCCTCGAAGGGACCAATTCGGCCTACGAATCGAAACCATCGTACTCGGAGATACTTCGACGTCGGGTTCAGATGGATGAGCACGTTTGCAAATGCATGGCATACGAATTGCAGGTCATTCCATTGAAAATAGAGTCACAGCGGAATATGGTGAGAAACACAGATTTTCTTTTCAAAGCCGCACCTGCTAAAAAGTACCTGCAGATTGACAGCCGCTTTAATATGATGGTAGGCAGCTCAAGCAATCCACTCAGTATGGCAATAATGTATCTCCGCAACCATAGATCGCTCAAAGCTCTGCCGAATGCGCCGAGGAAGTTCGCCGTGATAGCGCGTCGATGAAGACCATGGCCACTATGACCCTCATATTTTTGCCGGCCACGACTATATCGGTTAGTATCCTGTTCCTTCTCACGTAGCCAAAAATCAAGGTGGAAGTGTAATTGAAGCATTAACACGTTGTTTAGTCCATATTCAGCATGGGGTTCTTTAATTGGCAATCAAGTGATGCTGCGGTTGTGGCTTCCAAATATATCTGGCTTTACCTGGCGGTTGCGGTTCCCTTGACTGTGGTAGTACTAGTTTTCTGGGTTGTGTGGTATAAATGGAGCCAAAGAAGGTATGAGGCAAGGAGCTGTCAGAAGTTTGATAAGTGCTAGATACTTGGTTAAGATATATACAATGTTCGCATCGAATTTTCCTCCGGTCAGTAAAGTGCATCGTGGGTCGCGATCACGCCAGCATATCTCCGTCTATGATGATCTCTTCAATCTGTATATACAGTAACCTTCCGGCAGAATTGTTGGGTAGCTGCGGACCAGTTCGCGATCAAGATCCTGCCACACACGTTCCAGGTCTCGCCAGGGTACCAGAAAAGGACTCGATCGCTGAACTTGGTTGCGGACACCCAAACGCCACCGCCGTCGGAAGCGCTCAGCATTCCACCTCTCGTGCTCTTTCTCTGCCAATATGTCTACTTCAGCATCTGTAAATTCTCTGACCGGCTCATGGTCCTCGCGGGATTTTCCTAGAAAGCAGGACAGTAGTCGGAGCTTCCGCGGTATATCGGCGGCTTGCGCTCGAGCGGATTCTCTCAAGTCCTCCCGGAGAACGTTCCATTCAGCAAGGGAGATCTCCGTTTCCACTTGCCGCCTTTCTTCTTTTGACGGGGCCATATCCAATCGATACAGTCTGTAGATATTATGCAGCTCCTCCGCTAGGTACTCTCGCACATCATTCGAGAGATTTTGGCAATCGATGCATCTCACGAACTCGGCGTAGTCAACGTGTAGACTAAGTTGGGCTGGGGAAGGAAGCGCCAGTCTGTCAAAGATATTGCGCTGGTTCAACTTGCTCATGGCCAACAAGGAACGCATAGATCTCGCGCCGTGTCGGAAAGTCGGAACAAGGAGTAACCCATCAAGCACACCCTCATCGATCATGATGCGTCCGCCTGTCATCACATTGGGTGCTCTCTCTTCAAGCAGCGCTCGGAGCATCACCGCCCTTCTTACCGAGAATAATTCATCTTGTGAGTCACACTGGCTTGGTCCTCGTACATCGATAAAACCATGTAGATATGAGATAAACTCGGAACCTTTGGCCTGTTTTTGTTGGGTGAGAAATGTAGCACGTTGGTCAAATTCCATGAAGTTTGTAGCGTGCCCTGCTCCAAACAGCAGTATAGCGGGCCCAATCGGCCGCACATGTCCTTTCTCGAGGAAAGTGCCCGAAAGCATACATGGCGAGAGATGAGAGAGCCATCCGAGGGGAGAGTTCAGGAAATCGCCATCGAAGCCATCAAAGTATGCGAGCGTTAGGTATCTCGCCAGAGTTGAGTCACGCACCGAGCTGAAAGCCTCCAGTAAATCATCCAGTCTAACGAACTGCGAAAGGTTGAATTGCAAAATGTTGATCTTTCGCGGATGACATGCAGCTCTGGCGACTTCCATTGCTGCAAAGCTTTTCCCACTACCGCTCGGACCAAAAAGGGCGATGTTCAGTGGCTTCCCCGGAGTCTCAGCAAGATACTCTTCTATGAGGTTGTGCATTGATCGGAATTGCTCAATTTCCTTCCTATCGTAAAGGACCAACTCACGGAATTTCGCTACAGGTATGCGGCTCGTGGGCGCGAGGGGGCCGGCCTGCACAATCTCACGAGCCACTTCAATTGGATTAATCACTGCAAGATCAAGAATAGTCCAATCAGGGTTAGACCCTTGGCATATCTCCTCGGAGGGTATTGTATATGAAAGTAGTTCTTCGTTCGGAACTAAGTTTTCCATTATCTGATCCACAGGATAGTCGATTGCGTTATCGGAGTTCCTGGGCATGAAGCCCCGTTGCGCCAGTCGTCTAGCGGCCTCGAAGCCGTATCTAATAGCCAGGTCTAGTTCGCTTATTGAACCTCGCTCCAGATGCGCGGCCATGCCAGCAATGAAAGTCTCAGCTAGCCCAGGGACCGGCCCAAGGTTCTGTCTAAAGAAATCTCCCTCGCCACGTACGGGGTCAAAGAAGAGCATTGGCTCGTATCCACCCCTACCTCGGTGATATATCAAGCCGTCACATCCGAAGAGCACGATAAGATGGGCGCAGGTAATGACTGTATCCAAACGACCACCTGAACCGAGATTTTCCACGAAATCCTCGCAAGACTTCTCCCACGAATGGCCGTCTGAGATCTCAACACCTTCGGCGCGTATGTCGTCCGCAGACACCACAACGATGAGCTTCATGGGATCCTGGGTGCCATCGCGTGTGAAAGGGCCAAATCTAACCACATCCCACAATTCCCCTGTACCGAGCGGTCGGGCCATGTGATACACCAATAAGTCCGGTCTCATCTCTCGACACCACGATATCGCATGATCGGTGTCGGTAAATCCATCCTCGGCTTCTTGTAGGATCATGATTTTCGCATCAGCTACAGGAGCAGCCGTTGCTGCGGGAGCATGCCATGCAGCCTGACGTGCTAACTTCATGGATTTTTCGACTCTATATTTCGCTAAGGAGTGTGTCGTAGTATTGGGCGCGGATTCCAGCTGGAATACGAATTGGGTCGAGGCAGTCGGGCTAGCGTAACCGGGCGCTCCATTATCCAGCAGTGAAAAAACATAGGTGGGAAGTCGAGCAGCGATCAAGAGACTCGAAATGAGGTGCGCACCACCACGCACCCAGCTCATCTGTTGTTTTGGATCGAAGTCATTCTGAGTGTGAAAAGGCGATGCTGGTATTGGCTGGGGATATAATAATAACTGGGAAGGCGCATCTCCTGCGACTATGATCGGAGGAAACATGACGATGTCTTGCCGAGGGCCTTTGATGCAAGCGAAATGGATGGGAAGGAGAGAGAGAGAGAGAGAGAGAGATGAGAGCAGCGCAGCGCTTGCAATTCGCAAGGCTGCGATGCACCGTCGATGCTCCCCTCACTCTTGCCCCGATGCGGAATGGCGGCTCCCGGCTAGAAGCAGCGCAAGTGTGCCGATCTGGGCTTCCAGGATGTTCCTGTTCAGAATGGCTAATTACCAGAGCTCTGACTAATGTGGGTAGCGAATTATACAAGTTACATTGAGCCTCTACTAGTTAACCTATCGAGAACCATTCCAGACTGCTGAGCGTGGAAAGGCCGTTATGATAATCCAAGATTGTCCCTTTGGGTCCGCGAATAGACAATTGGCCGTGATCTGTTTATCAGGGTAAAGGAAACGTCTACAAAAGGTTCACACCACAAGTTAAAGAAGCCAAATGTATCAATTCTTGTGAATTACTAGTAGGTCTGGCAGCAGTATATACGGAGTACAGGCTTCGATCCTAGCCCTGCAGACCCTGATCGACCTTCATCCACGCTATGGGTCCTATCCGACGGTGACCATAGTTCAGATCACACAGTAGACCATTATGAATCCTTGCCTTAACAATATCTATCAAACCATCTCAGTCCCCATCCGGCGCAATCTCAGTCCATACCGACCCAACAGAAACGGAATCGGAACCGCCACCAGACAAATGAATGCCAACAGCGTCGATCCCCTAGATGAACATTTATTAGCAATTCCAGACCAACTAGATCATAGAGCCAATACATACCATCCATACCCTAACCTCCTATACAACTGAAACCCAACCACCGAAAACACCGCCGCAACAATGAATCTCGCGACCACAGCCGCAGCCAGCGCACTAGCCGCATACTCCTCGAACGCATCGACCAAATACGACTGCACACAGATATACGCCGTAACCATGCCTAATCCCAAGATAGCAGCGCCCACGAGCGTCACTATCCAGTGGACATGGTACTCTGCAGTCCACCCGAAAATCAGTAGACCAATGGGTACAATCAGCATCCCGACTTGCATGAAAGGTAGGCGGAATTCGGGCATGCGGGTGGCTTTCCCGCTTCTTTGCTCGTAGCGGGCAGCGAAGTATCGATATGATGGGTTAGAGTACTTCATGCAGAAGGCGACGCCGGCGAATGCGCCGAGCCCGGCGCCGAGGAAGGCCAGGCCGGTCGTGCCGTGTGTCCAGTGATAGCTGTGCAGGTTGTATTTAGGATGAGAGGCGAAGAGGAGGGTGATGGTTACCATGTGGAGGTAGAGGAGGCCAAATACCCTGATTGATTGATTAGTACTTTGCTGCTGATCAGGTGGGATACGTGGTCACGTACAATGCCAGGTAGAGACTCATAAAGGTGCATATTGGGGAAAAGAATAATAGCCGTAGTGGACGTAGAATAGACTGTCGGAAGACCTGAGATGCTTGTAAGCCTGCCTCAACCCGGTACGTGACCCCAGGATTCGTCCTCTCGAGAACTCTCTTTCGACGCTCCAGCAAGACTGGTGCATACGTTTCCTTCTGGAAGAAAACAGCGAGGCACGTAACTACGCCCCCAGCTATAGCGACCACCCACATCATCCATCGCCAGCCATGCGTGCCATAAGCTATGAACCCACCAACAACGCCGCCAAGAACCGGACCACATATGGGCCCCAGGCCATAGACCGCTTGAGCTTTGCCTCGTTCCTCGTGCGAAAACAAATCCCCGATGTTGCTGCCGCCTAGGCTAGGGCCCGCGGAGCCAGCCACGCCCGCTAGAAAGCGTAGTAAGATGAGGCCGGCCATATTACGGACTAATGCACAGCCGATGTTAAGGAGGGTGAAAATGGCAAAGCAGATGGTGTAAATGGGACGACGGCCGAATATCTCGGAACACGGTGCCACGCCTAGGGGACCTAATGCGAGACCCACGAGATAGAAGGCGATGGGGAGGGCTGGGGTATATGGACTTGTCAGACGGAACTCTGTGGCGATATCGAATACCCCTAGGGTTAGTATGGTTGATGCAATTGGAGATAGCGTCCCTTGAAGGGAGATCAAAAGCACGTTGAGCCATTTCCGGCTCTTTGGCCAGTTTCGAGGGCACTCTGGGTCGTCTGGTCCAATCCAGTCCTGTCAGATGTTCGATTAGGTTGGACCTTTTCTGGGAGACAATGCGCTACTCACGACATTCACAACATCGGGGGTGGTGCTTCCGAGGACAAGGTTTTCTTTTGCGGTCTCGAAAGGACTATTGCTGCCGGAAGCAAACTGCTCTTTTTCGTCTTCCTGGATCATTGTGCTCGATGAGAGTTGACTCTGAAAGCTGTTGAGAGGCAAAATTCCTGTCTGCAAGTATATTAAACGATCTAAGATAGAATCGTTCTTCCGAAGCCAGGGAGCAAAGTCTCCAAATATTGATCAATCATCTGACCCGCTCTTTCTACAATACTGAGCACTGTTATATAATAGTGCTCCACATTCTCAAAGCCCGATCCGCAGGATCATTATGCACGTTGCCAAGCGGCATCGCTCCTTCTGAACAACGTCCCATCGATACGCCACGGTCACAAACTGTCCCATGAGCTATTCAGTAGACACGCATCCAGGTGTATGTTTACTCCCACTCAAGGTAGCCAGTCAAGATTAGCCAGCATCACTGACAAAGTTTAGTCTGGAGTTCACCTTGCCTCTCAAAACTGCACCCCATCAGGGGTAGGCCCCTGTAATTGTCTCTAACGGCTGCCAGGAGAATAAAACCCGGCATTCGCTCCCGGACTGCAAGCATAAATTGCTCCTGCGAGTAGCCGCTGAGCCGGCTTCTAGTCATGTCGTACAAAGCTGGAGAATCATGATGCGGGCTGGATATGTTACCCAGCTATCACACAACCAGCAGGGTTCTCTACTGTTGAGTGGGGCGCACGGGTAGTGAGGCCTTGACTGGCATATTAGACCAACAGGAGGTTATTCACTAGGGACCTCGATGCAGCACAACATGATCGTATCATCCGATAGATTTCCAACACTCCCTATCAACTTCGGATATATACATCGCAGCAGGGATATAAACAAATAGAAAAAGAGATGCTGAAGATGAAGCGACCAAACAATCAGATCACCTGACCAGCCAGACCCCAATGATCGACATGTCGACACGCATAAAATTATATGACTGTATAAATTAGAATTAGCATTAAGCATTTCACCAAAAGTGCCAAAATCCATAGTTCCACCATCCCATCAAGGCTCCCGCACAAACGTGCCCACCCATTCACCCCAAGCCAACACACTCTCCTTCTCCTTCTCCAACCACTCCAACAGCTCCTGCTTTCCCCAAGCCTTCTCCTCCAGGGGCTTTCCCAACGCTAACACCTGAAAGAAATACCGATGTGAACCGTGTCCCAATACCGGCCGCGGCCCACTCCAGACATTCTGGTGCCAGTTCACCCCGTACTGAAATCCCCCTTGCAATGCCCTCTTACTTGCATCTGTCACAGCGACATCCTCTGAAGAGATACTGGTCTTCTCCTTGGAAATGCCGTAGTACAGCCCATGCACGATCGGATTCGGAAGCGGTGCATCCGCATCCTCCACGATGAGCACGAAGCTGTTGATTTCCTCCGCGGACACCGTGTCGTCGGGTACCGTCCAAGACAGAGGCGGGAAGCGGTTCTCGCCAACCTGGGTGTATTCGGCGGGTAGTGGAGATTGCGAGGGGCCCACAGACGAGGTTACCACGATGGTGGGTTGGAGATTTTTGATGACGGGGCTAGTGCGCGTGAGGAGTTTCGCGTCGCGGCCTCTTTTATTGCGCAGGAGACGGCCGAGCCAGGCCTCGATGCGAGGAGGGAGTTTTTCCATGGTTAGGTTGGGTGGAATTTGCACCGGGGATGATTCAGAATGAGAAAATTATAACATTTCGATCTGAGTAGAGATGTCTGATACTATTTAACTGTCGGCGTAAAAATAGGCGCGCCCCTATTGTATGCCATGGCCCGATAGCGGGCCGCACTTGGAAGGATTAGGAAAACAATGTATCCTAAAGCCTATATCCGAGCAGCCACGAGAGGCGAAACTTGGGACCCACTGGCCCGTGTAGATGGATCTTCAAGGGCTTCTAGCACCACATTGGGTATCGGACCGTGCAGAAAATTATATTCCGGTGGGATATAGGGTGAGTGTGTTGGCCATTGTGATTCTGCTATGATCATCTGATGGCATTGTCCGCCAAGGACGACGCCATCGGTAAATCATCGACTTCGTATCGGGACTTTCGGAACTTCCTAATGGAGAAATGATATGGCATCTGGTGACAATAGGGCGAGAGGAAGGGCTATGGCGGCTCTTTTGGGTAGGAAGAATGACATATTGAAGGCTTGAAGCACATCCCTGCCCTGGACCCGCTAATTAGTGACATATAAGCTTAATCAACCTTATCACCGACCATGCACCCTTGTTGGTGGGGGGAAGACGAGAAAGGATGGTGTGGGTGGATGGCTGTGCATCTAGTGGTTGATGGTATAAGTTGCTAAATTGTTGAGCGTTCTTCAACAAGTCGTCTCGATGGTGTAGTTGGTTATCACGTGGGTCTCATACGACAGTATGACGTGGAAGCACAACTTCCATGCGATCCCAAGGCCGGGAGTTCGAACCTCCCTCGGGACAGATCTTTTTGCAACTTTTACCTTTTTTGTTTTTGCACATCCAATCTTTGCCTCTCCTCGTAAAAAAAAAAAAAAAAAAAAAAAAGGGGTATATAAAAAATTGAATAAAAACCATTTTATATTGCTCGCCTTTCAGGTGTGGCCTCTTGCTTGTGTAGTACTCCTAATCCACAATGTCGGCTTCAGACCGAACGAAAACCATCTGTGCAAAAATATATTTTCAGTCTACATCACCGGCATGCCTGATTTACCACATTCTGTCCTCGTAACCCTTTCCAGCCCTGTCGTCATTTGCTAGTAGACGGCCCTCTTCGATTCTTAAAGTACTTATTAAAGCTGCGTATAGGATCCCCTCCCCCCACATGGCCATACAAAGTGCCTAGGTGAAGTCAACTTTGCGCTGCCGATCATCATCACACAACAATCTTAGAGCAGTCGGGTTGTCTACCTGATCATTTGGCTGTTCCGAACCAGATGGAAGTTTAACCAAGAGCAAGTGGAGAACCTTTAACTCTTCGGGTCTGTTAGCTTGCATCACGGCCTGTGAGACAGCGTGTGAAGCCCATGGGGGCGCGGAAGTCGGAACAGGTGGTTGATTTCCTGGTTTTGAGTAGGATGGCGGGAATTAAATTCCATATCATCTGTCCGGACACCACAAACGACTTTAGCCGGGAGTTGGATGGGAAACGTAGTATTCTCTGTACCACGTCGGACCCTCCTGAGGGACGGCCGCCTCTGATTCGGTGGAGGTGCTCCTGGGAGGACTAGAAGGTGAGGACTAAAATCGAACACACGTCGCTTGATAGGATAAAGAACATGAACCATACAAGTAGGTTTATATATGATTATGTCTTACATAGGGCGGAATGGCGTTCAAATAAGTACATACGACCACAGGGTGTGGAAAATAGGGCTTCCCGTCCGCTCAGCCGTACTCAAGCCACACGCCGGGAGGTTAGTAGTTGGGTGGGTGACCACCAGCGAATCCCTTCTGTTGTATGTTTTCTTTTTTTCTTTATTTTTTTGTTTTGCTTTTTGTTTTTGGATTGTTGAGTCGGATCACATGTGAGTCCATGTTGTCATTAATTGATCTGGTTGGCAGACGAAGCATGGAATTAGAAATCTCAAGATTGATGATCGCGTTTCGCAAGCGTTGCTTATACTGATATTTATACTGATCCAATCCGATTGTCGCGGCCGAGGAATGTCTTCATATGTCTTGTTAAATTCACTAGTATGCGCTAAAAGCCTTGGGGAATGTTTATGTACACAAAAAGGTAACCAAGGAACAACTCCACCATAAACCACTATTTGTGATATACGCCCCCCTAGGCTTTCCTTATCTTATCCACCCATTTCGGATCTGCTGAAGCTCCAAATAAGAACTTGAAGAAGTTCAGATATGCGAGCCCCGTATATGTAACCGGAACATAATGGGCTCCTCGTCGAATCCACGACATGGTGCACTGCGCAGCCCAGTCAGCCGACACAACCGCTTTTCCCATGCGAGAATCGAACGCTGCAGGAACGATATGTCGATATATCACCTTGTCCGACTTGTACAGAGCACGTGCGTAGGGTAAGAATGCTCTCTTTGATGCAGTGTATCGTACCATCTCAGGCCCACCCCAAGCAGGATGCAATTCTGCTTCGCTGCCGACGTACCAGATTTCCGGGAGAACCTTGGTCCTCTGAGACTGTGTAGACTTTTTTTGCAAGAACAGTTCAACGAATCGGACTGATGAGGTGCAGTTCGAGTCCATAGCGTCTAGTCCCTTTGTTCCATGTGCGAGAATTATGATATCGGCTCCTTCGAGGATAGGACCAACACGCGAGAAGTCCCCATTGTTCCAGTCTTTGCCGAACCTCAGCTTGTGTATGCTTTTAACTCCTTCAGCGAGTAGTTGCTTCTCCATCGCTTGTCCAAAAGCCCCCGATCCACCGGTCATGACCACCGTCTTGTTCCTTAGGGAATACGCAGTACCCGCAACCCAGTCGAATAATTTCACCATAGACCCCATATACCGATCTGGGTATATATGGTGTAAAGAGTGGTACTCCGGTCCCACAAATGCCCAGCTATGATCTTTCGGTACTTTGTCAAGAGCGATATGATTGGAGTCCTGGCCGTTACTGATAATAACGAAGAGAGAGCGAACGGTTTGTACGACGAGAACGAGAGGAAGGGCGTTCGAATCGAGGCGTTTGACATTGTAACTCAGGATGGTAGCAAGGATCCAGCCGACCACGCTTCCAAGTAACTGACATATTAGCTCGAGAGGAAGCGCAATCAATGCATTTGGTTTGGCGTATCGCTGATTGAATTGAAGGGATCGGGGGTAGTAGAGGTGGTGGTATTGATGACACCGAGAAAGAAAGCGGAGGGTTCGCCAGCGAGATCTCGACCATTTATGTAAAAGGTAGTGAATGATGTCAAAGAATATAGTACCAAATACATAGAGGTAAGAAGCAGACAGGACCAGGTTAAGCATCGCCATTCTGTGCTTGCAGGTGTGGTTCTGTTTGCTGTTGTTAAGGTTTTTGAAGAGAGCATTGTAGTGCAAGGCAAGCTACGTCCAGTTGTCTAGGAGCTCGTCTGCCTCTTTAATGGCACAGTACAGCAATTCCCCCCTATTATTTTTTGGGTCTCTACATATGCTCTGCGCTGCTGTTCACGTTGATCTCCTGGGGTTTTTTTGTTTCAGGTTGCACCCAGAGATCCTGCCAAGGTCATAACTATACGAATACGGAAAGGTAGGGCTCTCTTGGGGCTGTGCGCCGGCCACTTAGGGCCCGTAAATGACAGCCTGAAGCAGGGACCACCCTGTTAAGGTGGATATACACATCCATGATTGGTTAATATCGTGGGTCCCTGGATATCATCGTGTGGCGTACCTGAATTTTGTCTTAAAGGGGGCCAGTACCTCGCTCCATAGTTCTTGCACGTCTTTGGACCCCTGCAGACGGTTGTGCCATGTTAAGGTTCTGACACCGGGATTGATTACTTAAATTGCGAACCACATACTTCGACATGCTTCACCTCAGGAAAGGAGTACCCATTTCCCATTTTCCATCTTCGTGGTTGTGTCTTATCTACTCCCTACCTGCAGCTGTGAGACATACCCTCCAACCCATCGGCAATCGCCAACCCACCCCAATGAGCTGAAGAAGGATCAAGAAGACCGAAACCGCCAAGTATGTGCGCCCTCCCGGGATTCATCCTCGGCGGATTCGCGGAGAAACAGAAATCCGTCAAAAAGTGTGAGACAAGTAACTGTGGAAGACACTTAGAGTCTGCCTTACAGGATACAGATGTACTCTTTCTGTTACTAAACCACCCAAAGCAGCAAAGACCACGGTGGGACTAAGTTCATGGCCCACTCGGAGTTCATCCAGCCCAGACAAGGTTGACTGCTGCTGTCTTAGATCCACTCAGGCCATAATGCTGGCTTTTTTGCCGTATCAATTAAAGGAGCGGAAGTAAAGGCTTACGGAACGCACGTTCCACGTTCTTGGTATTATCACAGGTGCTGTGGTTCAGTCGAATGATAGCACGTTGTGGCAGTGCCAGCCCCGGCCCGATTCCGGGTACCGCTAACTTCTATTTTATCACAACCGCAGCCCTAGGCTAGATATTACGTGCGAGAAACCCGTCACTTAGCAAGGTAACACCCATGTGCTGATGCCTGAAAGTGGTGAAACAGCCAAGAAGGAATGCTCTCCAAACATTTAGTACGTTTGAGAATGAGTGAGAACGGGTTTAGAGCGCGATGCTTTTGTCGGCCTGAGAAGTCTGCTTTCTAGCCTGCTATGCAATCCAGGGTATTCGAACGCGAGTACACCCATCTTTCAAACTCAGTCAGCAGTTCAGTAGCACTCTAATCTCCAGTTAGTAAAAGCTAAGAAGGGTATATGCCAGCAAACCCTTTCTTAGTATCGATCCACTATAGTAAGTTGGTCAGATACAATAGATTTCCTATAGGTATCAAATAACCGACCCAGTAGCGATTTGTTTTCTGACTGCAAGAGTAATTTCCTTCTCGGCCCTTCCGAAACTTAGATCTATTTAGCAGATCACGCATCCCAAACTCCACCAGTGGATATTTACGACAGACCGCTTTCCATATGGCATTGCGCCATGCGAGACCCCGAACACCCCAGATGAGGTTAGAAGATTCCCTCAACGGTCTCTGGCAGCAAGTATACCATAACACCTCTTGATCACTTTACTCACAGTTGCATATGAACTACCTCCTACGTCTGCTGCAATGGGGTCGAGAAAGACCGGATTACTCTCTTCTTCCAGGCTTGATCCAGTCATCTTATCTCTGTTTGGGATAGGACGTCGCATCTCGGCTATTTCCCCCTTCCTCTCCTGCCCCGCAAAGTGCCACATGTTCCGATCAAGTTTCTGTAAATAGATATGCATTGATAAGGTGAGACAACGGGTAACGTCGTTGCCTTAGGGTACGAGATCCGCCCTTCTCGAATTTTTTTCCTCTTTCGGTTCATTCGCGATGATCGTCGTTTTGTGTAAACGGTGATTGGTTACATTTGGCGGAGCAATACGGCCGCCCCACCCGCTTTCAGAGACAACTGAATCAGGGCTGTGGCGCAGCCCATCGGGGTATCCAAATTCTGAAGGTACGAAAGAACCCTGTTTCTAAACCATGATCAATCCCATCAGCTATTGTTCAGTCTTTTGTAGAGTTTACTCGTGTTCCCAGGGAGCAGAGATCATGATCTATACTAGATCAGCCTCAATGCTAGCATAGCTATATATACCTACGTAAATTCAATTCCAGTATGGCCGATGATATAGTACCACATTCTTCTTCCAAGGCATGGCTAGGATCCGTGCTAATTATGGACCTGTTTAGCCACGATTTATGATTAAGCTGAAAACCGATTTTTCCGTGGTGCTGCGATTCATCTATGCGCGTCACAACCACTCGGATCTAGGAGTATAATATTTTATGTGCGTGGTTGGCCTGGATTGTAGTAATGTTGATCCTCGTTGCCCGCCGCGGCGCACTCCCCTACAAGGGTACTGGGATAGATCTGTTCCCGCCAAGTGTTGTGTCAACAACTGGGATTACCTTCTAGGCAAGTCTATCCCGGACACGACCACGGATTTCTACATTCTGGCTATTCTGTTGAAACTGATCTGGCAAATACACACCGGCCAGACGCAGAAGATCGTGCTTACTGTGACTTTCCTTATGGGTGGCCTGTATGTTGATATCCGAGATGGTTACTGGATCAATGAGGGGGTTTTGGTGGCGGAGAAACTAAAATCTGACTGCACCGCTAGTGCTACCGTTATCTCAATGATCCGGCCGGTGTGTTTGCTAAGGGTCGATGTGAGTTTGGAGGACGTCACTTGGAACTTCGTACTGTATCTAATCTGGACGTGTGTCGAATTGAAAGTCGGCACTGTTGCGGGAAGGTCCTCTCACAGCCAACCGAAATCCTCCAGGATGGGGCAATGGCGACTGTTTACCACGGATGACTACCCTACGGAGACAGTGTGCCTATGCAAGTGGGGTTCCACGTCCAGTAAGTCTAGTTAGAGCAGACAAAGAACGCATCCCACGCTAGTGACGTGGCCTCGGCGCGCTAAGTGTCAGGATAAGCATTATATGCAGGGCTAGCCAGGGGTTGATCGGCCATTCCCCTCTGTGATCATTGATGTGATTGACGCATGTGGCTCGTGCTTAACCGAGAAGGCTATGTGTCGAGATTCGAGCTCATACAGTTAGTGTATTAGTGTAGTCCCTTTAATAGATAAGGGACGGGTTTATTTTATCTATGCCCTTTTTCCATTTCCCCTCTCGACTGCCAAAATTCAAGGTCTTTCCAAGCAACAACCAACAGTAACCATGACCACTCCATCCCCCACCACTTACTTCTTGCGGCGTGATCGATCCGAAGCAGTTCGGTAGGTCTGTCCATTTCATTCTATCTGTTCGTTAGTTGCTGATTCTCTGGACTTGCAGCCTCGACGCGCAACATCTTCTGTGGCAGCTACACACAGGATACCTCCTACACCCAGAGATCCCCCGCAAAGATGGAATGGCCATTGCTGACCTTGGAGCCGGAACGGGGTAAGGAACCCTGTTCCTCTTTTCCCTCAATTCCTTCCCCCAAATCCCCAAACCGCAACCCTTCTGAAAGAGAAGAAAACCCCAGAATCTGGGCCCTCGAACTGGCCCCCCAGCTTCCCCAAAATGCTCGCATCGTCGCCTACGACATTGCGGACACGCACTTCCCAGCGAAGGAATACTGGCCTGCGAATGTGAGCTTCGGGCAGCTCGACTCTCTTAGCCCGGAGATTCCAGAGTCCCTAGTCGGCAAGTTCGACGTGGTGCATCTTCGCATGTGGGCTTTCATTATCCGTGATAATGATCCGAGCGCGCTGATTCGGCATGCTTCGAGATTGCTGAGTATGTTCCATGTTTACTTTTGAAATATTAAGGAACGATAAGCAAAGAATCTAATACGAAAGGGGAATACAGAACCAGGCGGCTATCTTCAATGGGAGGACGCTCGATTCGGCAGTATCGTGCAGCGCGGTCTTCCCGCTCAGCGATTTCGGGAGTTAATGAGTCGGCAGACGGTCGTGACTGGGCATGATTTCCGGTGAGTCTTATTTGATTTCTTCTGTTTTTTTCCTAGCTTCTTCATTTCTCTCTGCATCTGCATCTCCCAGTGGAGTTCATTTGCAGAATCGATCACATATTAACATGCACGTGTAGATGGCTCGACAACCTCTCCCATCATATTCAGTCCGCCATCACAGATGAGAAAGAGAAGCTAGAAGTGGTCGAATGCCGGCAACAAGACCCCTGGGCAACCCGACAGCTCATCCCACTCGCAACGGACACCTTCATGCTGGCGTTGGAGAATAGTAGTGCGGTGTTGGATAAGCTGCGAGCGGTGGCGCCTTCGGTGCCGAGCCAGGAGGAGTGGTTGACCGGTCTGGCGGCGTTGCATGAGGATATCATGCGGAAACATCCCGGCGAAGATGAAGAAGAGAGGGGCGAATTTCATTGGCTTCCCGTTTGTTTATTGGCGAGGAAGACGGGGTACTGATTTGGTTTGAGGTTATTCCATTGTTTGTTGTGGTGCCATCAGATGATGATCGAGAGGTCTGTTCAATGACGCTTCGTACTAGCTTTCTGTCGAGACAGAAGTTTGATGCAATTTTGAAGGGACCATAGTGAATACTAAAATCGGTATATCTTGAGCCATTATTACTGATCCGCTCTGGTTTGCGTATGGCGGGGAGGGTGGGCATTATGGGTGGTCTTGAGTAGGCTGTATTATGGGCTGTCCAGTACACAGGATGAATTCTAATATTAGTGTATTGAAGTCATAGAGCACCTCTAGTATTAAGCAGAAATTAGGTATAAGCCAAATGATTATTGCTGTTGCAGTCTATGTTCTAGTAGTGATAGTTCTATCTGTACAACTGGAGATAAAAGAGAAAGTATACAGTATGAACAGAATCGAAATCAACAAAAAAGGGGTGGCCAGTGAGTGCGCACGAAGTATATCTCATGACAGTCAACTGGGAAACGAGCGACATGAAGAGAAAATAATGTAGACAATCCTTTGAAGATCGTACAATAAATAGATGAAATTGAAAGAAATTGGAATTGGAAGTATATGACGGTGAAGGGTGAAAGGATTCCCCAACCGCCATCGAGCAGTTGGGATAACACAACGTACACAAGTCAATTAGGTAGTTCCCGACACCTTCTTGCCCTTTGGCACACGGGCCAACCAGTAAACACCCACCGCCGCGACGATGTTGAAGAAGATATACACCCACATCAAGCCAAAGTTGCGCCAGGCATCCGAGAAGTAACTAACCACGGAAGCAAGGAAGGTATCCGTGCTGCTCATGGTGCAGAATTGGCAGTTTGATGTGGCCGATGGGTCCAACAGGTATCCGCCATTTGCGCTGATATAGGATGACATATAGTCCTGGCATGTCTGGTTGCCGGGCGTGTTAAATGACAAATACTCGACTGCTTCGCATGTCACGGTGGTCCCGGAAAGGCCTGCCGAGAGCATTGCAGATACCAGGTATGTGAAAGGGGATACCCGGTACATGAAGATCCAGAATCCAGGCATGTTGTCTGGGGTCGCAAGGACACCACAGAAAATCAGGCACAAAGAGAATATCAAAGTCGCGATATTACCTCCTGTCTCTGCTAGCTCGATTCCGGCAATGATCATGTGGGCGAAGGTCGATGTGAAGAGAAGGAAGACCCAGATGAGCAGGAACATGAGACCGGCCCGTTCATTCACGGCATCAGTGGGCTTCGCGTTGTTGTATAGGCCGATCGGGTAGTACCAACAGACGAACATAAGAACAGCCATCAGTGTGTTCCATGGAAGTTCCACGAAAATATTGGCCGTCATGAATGCCTGCCAGGAATATGTCTTGGATGGGCGTTCTCGGACTTCGTAAAGTGATCTTTGAGTGACAAAGTGTGGCATGATCTGTTGGCACAAGTTACCAAAGATAGTCATCAACATGAACACACTGAACATCTGGTTTTGCATGCCCTGGATGGAGTTGGGGGCGTGAAAGAATGAAAATCCAATGTAGAGGGCGGACAGGACACAGAGAATCGTCTTCGACCATATGTAGCTTGGCGTGCGGTAATACTGGGCAAAGACACGGAGCAAGCACTCGTAAAGCTGGACACCATATGATGCTGCATATTCCTTCAAGGCTTCTGGGTCGGAGTTGTCCTGAGGTTTGGTGGATAGAGTCGATTTTAGTTCCGCCAGATGCTCCTTGACTTTCGTATGCTCAGGGCTCTCCCTCCATACTTTAGGCCAATCGATATCCGTATGAGAACCTGGTGCTGCTCCAATAACGTCAAGCATCCATTCTGCCGGGTTCTCTCCCTGAGCCAATGGATGGGCGCCGTTGCGTTCAAAGTAGCTGGACAGTGTGGTTGAATTCTCGCCGATTTCCCCAAAATAGATTGTCTTTCCGCCACGGGCCAAAAAGAGCAATCGGTCAAAGCGCTGGAACAGCATGGCAGAAGGCTGATGGATGGTACAAAGAATGGCTTGTCCATGTTTGGTAAGTGTATCGATAAGGTCGAGGATTGACCATGAAGTCTGACTGTCAAGACCAGAAGTAGGTTCATCCAGGAAAAGCAACAACTGTGGTTTGGCAGCAAGTTCAACACCGATTGTCAGTCTCTTGCGTTGCTCGACGTTCAAGCCCTCTCCGGGCACACCGACCACCGCATCCGCGTAAGGCTCCATGCCGAGGAGCTTAATCACTTCCTCAACGTAATCCAATTTTTCCTGTCGGCTGACATGCGCCGGCTGGCGCAACAAAGCACTGAACCGGAGAGCCTCACGGACAGTAGAGGTAGGCAGATGCAGATCCTGTTGTTGGACATAGCCTGTTTTGCGTTGGAATGACTGGTCACGCGGCCGTCCATCGACAAGCATTTCTCCTGTAACAACTCCCATCGTGACACGAGTAGCCAAGACATCGAGCAAGGTCGTCTTACCGGCTCCCGAGACACCCATGAGTGCGGTGCAGGTACCAGGCTTCACCCAGCCGTCGACATGGTCCAAGATCCGTCTGGGTTCGCCCTTGATTTTGATGTCGTAACAGACATCTTGCCAGTGGAAGATAGCCGTTTGTCTCTGGATGCGAACTTCCGAGCTCTGAGCGGGAGCGTCATCTTTGACCGCACCGCCAGGAGTGGCTGATGATTCCATGTCGGTCTCGCCTTGCGGGAGCTTTGGCTGGTGGCCGCGACGGAACAGAAGGACCTCACCCTTGGACTTTGCCTCGGAGATATATTCAGTGCTAGCAAGGTAGACGAAACAGAAAAACACCATGAAGCCGATCAAGATTCCTATGTTGCGCCATTCATGCCCTTTGGTGTATCTGAAGCTCTCTCTGAGATAGGTGGTTCCGTCCACGATTGTCGATCCGGCCTCGGCACCGACCGTGGAGCAAATCCTATAGTCCATCGATATAGAATTATACCCCTCGCCAGACGGAACAATGCTTGAGCATTCAAAATGGCGTCCATCAAACTCATTGACCATGAAACTTTCGAAGGAGTAAGCGATCGGGTTGATATAATTCATCCAACGGGACCAGCCAAGCATATTGCGGGTGGGAATCACGAAACCAGTGTAGATAACCATTCCCAAGATCAAGATGGCTGCAGGCACAAGTGCTTGCGAGAGGGAGCGTGAGGTAGCAGCCATAGTTCTGAAAATCATGGACATGGTGTAGGTAGTGACGACTGAAAAGATCCAGAATGTCCACCAGGCACCAGCCGTGCGGCGCAGGTTCGTCATAAAGTACAAAGGGAGATTGAACGTGATCGAGTTTAGAAGCTTATAAGGAGTGTCGCATAGCATGGAGGCCACAGCTTCTGTGAAGGGATGATAAAATGCATATCTCGCCTGCTTTTCAACGATCGCACGCTGGGCGTAGAGCGTCAAGATTTCGAGCGCACTAGAAAAAGCATTCAGAAGGACTGCATAGAACAACAGAGCTCCGCGGGAGTAGAAGCTGGCCGTAGTATCCGGAAGATTGTAGAAAACCGAAGCCACAATCAAGGCGATGATAAAGTTACCGACGAGTGCACTGACAGTTAAACTGGAATCTCCCTTAAGACGTTGGAATCCACGGACAGTGCACAAGGAAATTTGTTCCCACACTGAAATCGTGTAGGGGGATTTGAGGCGCTGGTTCTTCGACTGCATGGCTTTCCGGGCGTCCAGAAAAGTGTTATAGGAAGACCCGTGAATCGGATACTGCTGCTCAAATTCTTCAATCTCCCTGAGAAGTGCTGCCCTTGCGCTGCTTTGCTTCCAAGCTGCCGCGAATTCATCTGGGGTGCGAGGGACACGGTTCTCAAACCCTGGGCGGACTAGACGCTCCGATGGACTGGTGAGTGATGTCAAGAAGTCGGCCGTAGTTTGGCGCTCAGGGCACTCGAAGCCCATATCCACAAAGAATTGCTTGGCCTCCGTTGTCCGCCCAAAATAGATTTGCCGTCCTTCGTAGAGCACAGTCACCTTGTCGAAAACGTCGTATGCACTCTGAGACGCCTGGTAGATGGCAACACAAGCAGTAGTTCCGGAGTATTTGCTCATCAGGTTTAGATTCTTACAGAACTCCAGGGCATTGGCACTATCGAGACCTCTAGTGCTGTTATCCCAGCACTGAAGTGGTGCCTGACTGAGGGTTGCCTCTGCAATACTGACACGCTTTCTCTCACCACCACTGACTCCGCGAATGAAGTCGTTGCCCACCCGAGTGTTAATTGTATGGGACAATCCGAGCATGGCCATGACCACATCTCTCATGTGCTCCGCATATTGCTGTCGGCTGACGCCCTCGATGCGATTCCTAGGAGCCCTTGCGAGGGCGGCAAACTTCAAAGTATCACCGACGGAGAGCTGAGGAAAGTGAATATCGGTCTCGGCGTTGTAAATGGCTTCACCCCGGAAGGACTTTTGCATCTCTTTTGCGGGAATACCTGAAATTGACAACTGATGTTAGCAGCCATGCGATTGATGGACAATCTTCCGATCGAGCCACATACCCTGATAGTTGAGCACAGAGTCTTCAGACATCTCAATACCATTCATCTCACCGGCAATTGTCTTGAGAAACGTGGTACAACCGCTACCTGGTCTTCCAAGCACAATGACCATCTCCCCACTCTTAACCAACCCATCGAACTCACGAAGGATCTGGATCTTTTGCATCTTCATTCCGACTAGTCGGCGGGCCAAGGTTCCCAGTTCAAGAAGGGAATTGAGGACGTCTTTCTGGTAGTCAGTCGGGGAGCCGAATCCATGGACGTTCAAGTTCCTGAAAGCAACACCAGCTGTACGGTCAGGATATCGCTCCGGGTCGCGAGACTTGATGGCGAGTAGCATCTTCATCCAGTCTTTGGCCTTGAAGTTGGGACTATGGGGGTTGATCGTGGATTCCGGATCGTCGACTGCAAAGGGGTTATCGAGGGTGCCTTTGGTGGAAAACCGAGTTGATTGGCGCGTGAGCTGTCGAGCCAGGTCGCCCACCCGAGCTTCTATCTTCTCCTCCTTTCCTTGCAAAGTCTCATCGTCTTCGCTTCTCTGCTCCGACTTCTCGGTATATGCGCTCCCGGGGGGTCCATGAACTGCGTCGTCCAGGTCTGGGCTGCCCTGCAGTTGTGGCAGGTTATGGCTGACCACAGCCTGTGCCCGGGAGGAGCTGGGATTTGTCGTGCCGACGAACGACGACATGGTGGCTTGATTTCGAAATCAGGCTGCTCTCATTCACAGAAAGCAAGCACCGACCGTTGAGCCCTGCGGTGCTCTGGGGAGAGACCACGCAATAGATATCGATAAGGGATTTGAAACCGAGCCAGTCCACCAAGTGAAGTGAAATAACTTTCGATTTCCACGAGATGGGGACAAACTAGGGGGGTCAGCAGATAGTGGAGGTTATATAACTATAGTAACTCCCTGGCAAAGTGTAAGCCAGGTCCACAATGCTCGAAACAATAGGCCTAGTCTTCGGTAAACGAAAGTTCCAGGGACCCGCTCGCGGAGTTCCCGATCTCCATGGTTGCGATGACAGATAGAAGATTCGCAATGGTTTTAGCCATATGATCTGCCTAGCGTGCACAGAGAACCTCCGGGGACCCGAATCCGATTTGCATAGGCGACCCCCTATCATATCCGCCCGCGTAGAGTTAACGGTTTCCACCCGGGAGTTAGAAGCCTATTTTTGATTAATAATGTATCCTTTTTTGGGTAGTGAAGTCGTGCTGAGACTCCGGATTCCGAACCAACCAGCACGCTGCGGACCCAGCTTCGGGGAACGGGAGGTCCCTGGGCCTCGCGGTCGGGGGATTTCACTGACTTGGGCTTCCATGGATGGCTCAGGGCGATCCACGCTTATCGTACATCCATGTGGAATGAGTCGGATCACGGTTGTCTTTGCACCCGTGTGAGAATTCGGACTGTCGGTGGTGTCACTTCAGTGGAGAACGACCAGCCATAAGATGGCGGTTCGACGCTGTTTGTTTCTACACCATTTTTATTGTCAGCTGAAGTGTTCATCTTGCATTCACCGTGATCGCACCATCAATCTGCAAATAGATAGATCAGACGCGACTGCCACGTTCTCTTCACGGTGTTGATCAGTTGGGCTGGCCACCCACAATTAACTAGTGAGGGATGGAGAGGATCGGCGGCGGAGAGACGCAATGGCTGTTGGTATTGTTACCCACCCAATACCGCCATTTGTGACAGTCTGCAACGAACTTCCGGCATCCGGGCGCGCCAAGAGTGCCTTATTAGGTTTAGACTTTGTTCAACTTCCACAACTATTGGCCGAAAATTCTGGAAGCATACAGTGCATTATTATATAATCAGGGTCCATACGGACACAAAACACGCGGTGCCACCTCGTGACAGCCAAGTGGACATCTCCTTCAGCAGCACTTGCTCGGATAGGGCGAATGGGCCCCTTCCATGGCCCTGATATCGGGTCGAGGGCCTTCCGAGCAAACGTTGTGGGTGTATCAGATTGGTTTGAGGGCGGCCCCTAACCTCCCAAACAATTGTCTTGTCCAGCAAAAAGAATAGCGTTTTGTCCTATCGTGTGAGGCAAATCGATCCCCTCGATTTAACGTCCTTCATCCAGGGTCTAGACTGGGCATCTCTGTTAATCTGTTTAGACAATGGGAATGATCTACTTCGGTTGCTTGGTGATCTAGAGAAACCTTCATTAAAGGGGCTGCCACAACTTAATTTCCCCCTCCGCGTCCCTTATCAACCCGATATCCCAGTCGAAGCTAACCCCCCTTGCTCCACTGTTGCTGGTGGGTGTCTATCATGTCCCAGTCCGACAATGAATGGCCCATCCAATACCAGCATGCGCATGGACTCTTCCATTCCCAGCAACCCCACGTCTAGCCAACATGATTCTTTGCCTTTAGATCCAGGTAAGGAAGATGGCAGGAAGAGCACACGGAGAAAGGTGCGAGTCTTTGATTAATGAATTAACGAGGACTGTCATCACACTAATCAATAGATCTAGGCGTGTGATACTTGCCAGCGCAGGAAGATCAGATGCGATCTTGGCAACAAATCCAAGTGCTCGCAATGCGAGAAGATGGGGATCGCTTGTACACGGAATTTGCAGAGATACCAGGCAAATTTAAGAAGGTCCGACTAGTTATTTTGCAACTCACTGACGTATGAAATTGAATACGGGCTGACTAGCTCGGTAAAGGCAGGCGATGATCAACCATTTGGAAGGAAGTCTAGAGCGCATGGAGTCTCGTCTCCAGAGTCTTGGCTTCACTGTGGGTGAAATCGATACCATAATTGGTCCCTCGTCATCAGAGGGAATGAGTGGCACTCCATCGTTGAGGTCATCGTCGAGTCCGACGGATCGCAACCCTGCGGTTGAGGACGCCGATGATGCAGAGTGGGGAAACATATATACGAGCCCGCCTGCAGGATCGACTCAGTCTTCAACGAGCAGATCTCCAAGCCCTCATATGCCAAATTTGTACAGGGGATCAAGGCAGCCACCGGCGCCAGTACCATGCTTCAGCGTTCCGAGATATCTTGGGGGTATACTGAACTCCGGGTGTAAGCTGACCCAAGAACCAGACATTATACTGCGCAGGTCTAATCACCTTACAGGCTTCTCGATGATCTCGCGGGAAGGTTTAGATTGGATAGCGCAGAAGACTGGTGGCGAGTCCATTGACCACCTAACACGTCTGGTCCTAAATGAGGAGCGTGATGGTTTCATAGCTGACTACCCACTTCATTGTATATCCCCCAGGAGAGTTTTTTGTGCTCTCCCGTCCCAGGAGCATATCATGCGTCTTGTCGAAAGGTATATGGAGGACTTCAATGTCACATTTCCTCTCTTCAGACGGTCGGACCTTTTACATTTTTTCGAAAGGGCGCATGTTGATGTGCGGTTTCAGAGTCCAGGTCAGTGGGCTATCATCAACGCTGTTCTCGCAGTTGCCTACATGCTCCCTGACAATGGAGCTTCCCAGCAGCCGGATCATCAGAAAAGCTGGCTTCTTCTGAAAAATGCTCTAGAGGCTGTTAACGAGCTATATTTGGGCCCGCCAGATCTTCGAGGTCTTCAGGCACTTTTGGTGATGGTATGGCCCGAACTTTAGCAAACCCCTTTCCCCTAGCAATTTGTGCTAAGGCTCATTCAGGTTGTTCTTTTCTTGGCGGCATCGGCTGGCCGCCCTTGCAACTTTCTGATCTCCGTTGCTATACATATTAGCGACCAGCTAGGGTTGGGGACAACAGACGACATATCAATATTCTCCGATGAGGAGAAACAGGAGCGGCAGACAGTGTTTTGGCTTGCTTATTCTCTCGATAGGGAGTATGCATTCTATGTCTTTCAACCTTTGTACCGTGTATCTGGCTGACACAATCAGAATCTCTTTTCGATTCGGTGAACCTCCTGTGCAAAACGACGAAGCAATCAGCGCAGCTCTACCGACGGACGCACCGACTTGCCTCGTCTACTCCATGCCAACGAATGACCAAGCAGGGACCTTCAGCGCCTTTGCATCCGCCTGCAAACTTGCCCAGATCAGAGGCGAGATCTACCAACGTCTCTACTCCGCTCCAGCTGCAGATAGACCGTTCCATCAAATCCTCGCGTCGGTCGGAGATCTGGACGCGAAACTACAAGCATGGAAGGATAGTCTTCCATCTGAACTTCAGCCCGAATCACCAACCCTGCTTCATTTCCGACAAACCCCGGTATCATTGGTCTTACTACACATGCACAACACATACCACAACTGTATAATCGCCGTTCATTCTCTAATTGCAGCACGAGGCATAAATTCCGCTCAGGATCTAGCAGATCATCCTGGGTTTCACATCGACCCTGATTCTCTGTCCAATCCTAGGGTTCTACTATCAGCATCCTTGATCTCCAAAGCTGCGCGGGCTTCGATCGGCTTGATGAAGTATCTCCCAAAGGATGATATTTCGCTTGGGTAAGTTGGCTTCATTTACTTCAAAGGCACTTTACTAACGCATTAGAAAGGTTAACGATATATTACCCCACCGTCGCATTAAGAACACTGGCCTCGAGTATCGTTCGCAATCCGCGCGATACGGGCCAAATCTATAACATGAGGATTCTTGACCAGGCGGAAGCTTTTCTATCTTCGACATCTTCCAGCACTACTAGCGAAGGCATGAAGCGATTAGTGAAGCATTGCGCCGAGTATCGCTCGCTTGCTGAGAGGGCAATGAAGGAATGTTTCTAGGGGGTGCTCGTCGCGGCACTATCCTGCTATCCCTCAGTCGCATCTACTTACAGTGACCTGTTAATGATACCCGCTTAGAATCAGCGACGTGGTGGGATTACATGGCAGAAATTAGGGGAAGAGAAGGGGTAAATTTTGAAATGTCAGGCGGGAATAAAGAAACTTTCCGGAACCCTGCACAGAAAGGCATCCCAGGTTACTAGAGTACATGAGGGGTATATATAGGCACAATACAAACATAAGATCCAAAGAAGAAAAAAAGAGAGGGGGGAAATGCCACAGATCCACATTGGAATCTAAGGGAAAAAAATGTATGACAAGAGTGGGATTCGAACCCACGCCATCTTACGATGATCAGGAAGCTGTGAAGCTGGGTATTAAGGTGGACCTTAACCTGACGCCTTGGACCAACTCGGCCATCTTGCCTTAAGATGTTAAGAGTGTTTGATTTAAAGCTCTATAAAGGGTGAAGAAGTGTACTCTCCCGAGTCAATTGTTTCTCGTTGATGCCAATGTAGTATCTTCAGGAGCAACTCGACAACAACGTCAACCATCTTATTCGTAGTTACAAGCAACTTATAATCTCGGCTTATTGCGCTTAGTATCTGTTTACCAGCTGAAGTCATCCATTTTACCATTGCGTGATCGAATTTTCATGAGTCGTTTCAATTCGAATTACTAGGAACGATAACCTTGAGCGGGAAATATATATCAGTAACCCTCTCAACTGAAATTGTGCCAATGTGCGGGTTCAATTGGGATCATACTACTACATAACATGGCATGCGAGTAATTTACCTGACGAGATTGTTCATCAAGTTCTAAGTACATTAAATTATCAAATTATCAAAGATGACCTCGCAGAGTTATACTACCCTCATGCATGTCTCGACCACTGATATAGTTACATCCTCGGTTGATCTGACGTATTGAGCGTACCCTACGATACCAGATCGGCCCAATCAGAGTATTGTAGTACGGCCGAAATAGAATTAGCTCGGTACTATATACACCACCGAAGGCACAACAATAGGAGCTGCACATATGAAAAAACCACAGTGTAGTACTATACTCCATTGTATAAACTACTGAAATACAAAGCAATGTAGGAAACAAGATCAGATCGAAATCTCTGTAGTCTGTACATAGTCTACTTTGTCTCCGAATATCCACAGAATGAACCTTATCCGCAGCAAACCCCTATCCCCACGGTCGCAACCGCCACCAACCCCAACTACTAGTTACCACCTTTGCACCTACCTACACTGTAACTAATATCTATCTACTGTCGATCCTCCACCCCCAAAGGCCTCTTCCCCACATCCTCGACATTCCTCCTCTTCTGCTCCGCCGACTGATTCGGATCCGACTTAATCTGAGCATCCGCGGAAGTCTGTTCCTCGCCCTCGTGGGCTTCGCTAGTGGGTCCCCGCTGGGCGGATATCGGCGACTGCACCGATCGGGTATCGGCGGTGTCGGAATGGCGCGCTTCCTTGCCGCGCGAGTAATTGATTCCTTGTGACTCGGGATTGCTAGACTGGGGGTTCGCTACGTTGGAGGAGTGGCCTGGGGATGCTTCTTTGGTTGCGAAGTGGCGGGTTGTTGCTGTTGTTGTTGTTGATGCTGCATGGTTGGGGTTGGCTGTTAGTGTGGTGATTTGGGGGAGGGGATTGGTGGTGTGCTGCTCACTCCATAGTAGGCGATGGGGTTGGGTGCGAAGAGATTGTTGACGGAAGAGGGGGAGTAGGGAGGTCATTGTGAACTATTTGCAATGAAAGGGCTGTTTGGACGTAATTGAGGATGTATTGTGGTGGCTTGCGTGGAAGAGGTCTATATAGGGAGATAGGCGTGACATGGTGATGACTTCATACTTGGTCACTTTTGGATTCATGGGTTGCTCGAGAAGCTGCAGCTTACTTTGCCTTCACGTATGACGAACAATGGCGTCGCTTCCGATAAGCTTTGGCCAGCCGCGATGGTGTGAGACGTAGGGAGATACTTGGCCTCTACCGCGTTAACGATCAATAGTGGAGAGTTAAGGTGATCATTACTGGGCCTAAGGTCTAGTGAGACCTAGATGAAGAGTAATGATTTCGCCTCGCTATTATCCCAGAGTCTGATCTCTCACGATACGACCATTTTCCATCTCAATAACTCTTTCTGCACCCTTCACCGTATCAGGCCGGTGCGATACATGGAGAACCGTATATCGACCAAACACATCACTTATAGCCTTCTGCATCAGCTCATCCGTGGCAGCGTCTGTTCCACTTGTTGCTTCATCGAGAATCAGGATGCCACCACTATCGCGACCATCATTATCGCGATTCCATTTCCGCACCAGAGCGACTGCTAATGCAAACAGTCTTTGCTCGCCTTGGGATAAGGAGGTCGATGTCAGTTCCGCATCCAAACCCCCACGAGATGTGACAAGAGAAAGTAGGTTCGCCTTCTCTAATGCTGAAAGTAAAATTGAGTCTGTAGAACCACCAGTCGGGTCCAGGTTGAAGCGGATGGAGCCGGGGAGAAAGAAAGGGTCCTGGGGAATGGCAATGATACGCGATCGGAGCACATCTAGTGGGATGGTGGAAATGTCTACCCAGTCAATTGTAATTGTGCCGCTTTGGGTCTCAAGGAGTCGCAGAAGGGTCGAGACTAATGTGCTTTTCCCGCTTGGATCGAGGTCAGTCAGTGGAAGGAATAAATCGCATGTTTCCGTACTCACCTGCCAGTTCGTCCACGTATAACCACTTTCTCTCCAGGATTTATGGTTAGACTAATATTGTCCAACGCGCGTGAGACGCCACTGTTAAGTTCATTAGTCAATGCTTCTAATAATGGCCAGGGGCACTCACTCATAAGAGGCAGAAACAGATGCGATATCGATTTTCCCGTCAACAGGCCAAGTTGATGAAGGGATCACTGGCTTCTGTGGTTGATGCTCAGTGGGTGTTTTCATTTCAAAAGATCTTGTCCTCGCGATTGCACCAAGGGATGTTTCCAGGCCCGTCCAGCTGGTCACAACTTCCTGCAGGGTCTGGCTGAATGCCATGATTGCAGTCAAGGAGACTCCCAGTTTCCCCGGATCGGTTGAGCCTCGTAGAGAAGTTGCCAGCGCAATGAGTATCACAGCCAGGCAAGCAACAAGAAGATCAAGAACAACGTTGAGCCATCGCTGAATGCAATAGAGAAGGTAGTAAGGCTTTTGAGAATCGTCAAGACGGCGCAGGCACTCGGCTACAAAAGATCGCTGCCATCCAAGGCCACGAATTGTAGAGATCCCGTCAAGAGTCTCCACAAACATTGTATACAGTGGGCTTTTGGCTTCCAGATCAAGAAACCGGAGCTGCCTGGATGTTCGCAAGTAGACCTTCTGCGCGCAGTATAACACCAGTAAGCATGGGATAATTGTCAGAGCCATATAGCTGGAGCCCAGCGAAATCAAGGCAACCTGGGCGAAGCACTGTGCAACACCTGCGGATAAATTAGCGCCGGACTGTAGAAATAGTAGTTGAACGCACTTAAAACCGTGCCAAATGCCATTGTGGGTAGTACAGCGTCGACAAGGGTCATGTCCTGGCTGAACCTGTTCAGGATGACGCCGGTATCAACCTCAGCGAAGAAATGCATCGGTGCATTTACTACGGTTCGGACAAGGATCTTGTGTAGCTCCAATCCGGACCGGATGACGATCTTGATCATGATTTGCCTGTTGACGGTCAGCTTAGCATGCAGCCGTGTGGTCAAGAGCCTACCATATCATTAGCCCCTGCGAGCCCGAGGCAGCTACGGCCAGTAGAACGTAGACACCAATGAACTGGGCGGCCTTCTTTCCGTTGTCATCAGTGAATAACTCCAGCCATATTTCTGACATCCCGTTAGACGGATTGGAATCACAGTCAGGGGTGTACTTACGAGGGAACACAGAGGAAAACGTGTGTACAACAATAATCGTGCAAGCAACCAATGTGTGGCGCCATCCGATCGCCTTCAGGTAATAGGTATAGACTGCAGTATCGCCCATACGGCGGGATATATCAGCTATGTCATCGACAGTAAGGGTTTCGACCTTTTTGGTAGACGCCTCCTCTCCGCTATTAGGGGTGGCAGTTGGGGTCCCTGGATTGGCATCCGTCGTGTCGGGATATGCATTCGAGGCGAAGCCTAAGCTCCGCATGGTGCCTTGCTTTTCGATCTGCCCACTTGAGCTCAAGATAACAATGTTATCTGCGAAGCGCAGATGCTGGTCTAGACAATGTTTAGTTATGGCTACAAACGTATCGTGTAACAAATACTAACCCGAATGAGTCGCCATCATTACAGCCACACCAATTCGCCGGCATACTCCATTAACGCCAAATAGAGCCTCTGCGACATACTGTGCCGTCTTGCTGTCAACGGCACTTAAGGCATCGTCTAGCACAAGAAGAGTCTTTCTTGAGTAGATAGCCCGAGCCAGTGCCTATATGTTTGTTAGCAACCTGAAGGGATTTTGTAGGAGGTAATATACCAGACGCTGCTTCTGTCCTCCACTCAGCTTGAGAGCCCCGCTACCGACCACGGACTGATCACCCTGCGGCATTCGAGAGATGTCCTCTTCTAATGCACATGCCCTAAGTACCTCTCTATACCAATCATAGTCTATCTCGGAATAACCACAGATGTTGTTGCGAATGGAGGTGTTTTGGAGCCAGGGAACCTGGCTGCAGTACGCAGCATCTGGCCGCATTCGTGTAACTGTTCCTTGCCCACATGGTATCTCCCCTACAGCCGCTTTCAACAGGGTTGACTTCCCAGATCCTACTGGGCCAGTAATCATGGTTATTGACCCCGCCTTGACGGCTAAGTTGATACCCTCGAGGGAGAATGCGGATCCAGTGGCTGGACGTATATACGCATCCGTCATGGTAAGAACAGCATGATCGGATGCCTTTGGTGCCAGTACCTTTAGTTCTACGGCTGATCCATTACTAGTAGAAATATCTGGCTCAGTGTCAAGGTCCCCTTCAGATGGCGAAGAACCTATGGGCGAGATGAGAAATTTGTGAATGCGGTCAAAGGCACCCAAAGCGGCAGTTATGGCCGGGATTGATGCCAATAACTGTAGCGCGGGGCTCGTGATAAGGCTGATAATTGCAAGGGATGTGAATGCTTGTACTGTCGACAGTGTCTCTGAATGATCAATTTTTGCGCGAATAACGAAAGCCGCAAACGTGACGAGAGCGGCACACATCTGTGGCAAACTCGCTTTATACTGTCAGTTCGCTTGGTTAAGGCCGGGATAGAGTGCATACTTACAAACCACGTTGAGCCACACAATCAACCATCGAAAGTCCCTGGACAAGTCTAGCTCACGCTCTCGTTGCGCCTGAAGGGAGTTCGCGAGCACTTCAGATAGACCGAGCATCTTGACACTCTTCATTGACTTGAGCGCCGTGGAGATTATGCTGACTCGCCTTTGGATAGCCCCAACCCATACTTTTTGCCTGGCAGGCATGAAAGTGGCCATATACATCTGAACCGATGTACATACTAGAATAGTTAGTGGAAAGAATAGTTTAGGTGAAAGAAGACCTACTGAGGATCACAAGAATCGGGGCTACACAAACAGCCGCGAGCTGCCTCTCTAGTAACCAGATACCGATAGCGATCTCCACCAAGCGGGCCCACATCTCGCTAGCTTGCTCCAGAGACCGCGCGATCATGTCAATGTCAGTACTCATTAGTGTAACCGCAGCCGATTCATCGCGGGTTCCATCAGGAAGAATCATGGTGTGGTCGTAGATCAAAGCAACTGCTGCGCCGCGGAACATCGTGATCATACGAAATAATTGGTGCTTGTAATGCACCGTTGATACCTAACTCGGTCAGCTATATCTCAGAAGTTCAGTAAGCAATACGGCTGCATACTGCAATCCCGCCATAAATGAGCGCCGCAGCCCCAATCAACCCGTAACCTTCATTTCTGATCAGCTCTGTATTTGGTCTCTGTAGGTGCTCCAGTGCGCGCTGGATGAAGAATGTCTGAGCGTAGCTGAACCCAATGAGGCAGAGTCTTGGGAATATAGTACGAAGAACCGCCCAACGCAGACTGGTAAAAGTTGCCAAAATCAGGCTTCGTGTTTGGCTGGACTGGTACCGTTTCCAGGCCCTTCCAATCTTCCGCCTCAGGCCTGCGGAGTCCAGGTCTTGGTCCGTCGGGAACAAATCCTCGAGCGTTAAGAGCTTCCGAAAACCGTTCACAAATAGACGGTTCAGCCACCAGAAAACGGTGCGAGCGAATACTCCACTGGTAGACTCGGGTGGTATAGCGAGAAGTGGCCCTTTGAGATAGCTGCGTTTGTTCTGGGCTTCCAACGCCAGCAAAAGAAGCTTCAGTGCAACCGTTGTTGCAGAGAGAGCTCCGAGGGAAGATGGATAATGCCGGATGAACAATGTGCGGACTTGCACAGCATCGAAGAGGGTTGAAAGGAGAAGGTAGATGCTCAAGAGCGATGACGGGCGTACTGACCGATCGTGTTCGATGGTCGATAGGATAGCTATTGATAGCGCATCCACCAGCGACAAGGCGACAGCAGGTATGGCAGTCCGGACTAGGTCATGGCGTGCCCATTCGACCACTGAGGCGATCTGTAGAGCGACGAGACAAACTGCGACGGCCTTACTTGGTCAGTCCGGCTACTGTCAAAATCCTGCGTTGTATAGGGGCCAACTAACCAGCTTTTGCCAATGGGCGTTGTTTGCAACGGTTTTGACATTCTCTGGGTAGAGCGACCAGATGCGCCACGGCACCAGGAGGAGAAATATGGCCGATGGGCCAATGGAGAGGATACTCTGCTCGAAGAGCAGAGTGAAGTCAAATGTTGCTGGACACGCGACGACGGGTCCGAACGAGTCATCCGCGGCGGGGGAGCAGCTAGCCGCCATGGTGAAGTGAGGGAAGCATACGGAAGTGATAGACGAGGTAAATGGAAGTATGCTAACAACGCGATCTCTGAGGTAGAGAAGAAATGAAGGAAGACATGGCGATGAAGGACCGCGACAGGAGAAATAAAAGGAGGACAAGAGGCGCGATAAGATGGAAGTGTGATGGCTCGTGACTGACCAGGGTCCCTGGTCTGAGTGCGTCAGCGCATGGCGGCCTCGAGGCGGCCTGAAGCGCTCCCTTTGTCTTGTGCTTACGTCTTGTTGTTAGCGTTCCCCTCAGTAGATGAGCTTGAGTGTAAGAAGCTTTCAGTTTCTTACTACAAGGCTAGCAGCTTCTGCGTCTTACCTACGTTTCTGAACTACGATCGGAAATCGCCTACATGACAAACAAACCATTCCGGGCTTATTTATCCGGGATGTCCGATTTAGGTGAAGCCGAAAGGTGTACATCAATCGCAGTACATATCGCCAATAGTATGGCTACTACTCGGAAAATTAGAAGACGGAAGTTCATATATCAAAAGCTACAACGTCCCAGCTGCCCAATTATCTTATTACAGCATGTTTTACTTTATACCCGACTATACTCTATCATATCTCCCTAATGACTAATCTCATCCAGTCCGGTATGGCTCCGGCATGGAACAAGCGTCCTGGCACGCAGCTTCCTTCAGAGTAAACTCGCTATCCTTCACAGTGCCCTTAACATGGGAAAGCTCAACAGCATTGATTTCACTATCTCGAACAGTCCTCCATAACGGCTCTGGATCCCTGCACTGGTGTATATGTCCAATGCCATCGATAACGAGGATTCGGTTCCCATCTTCATTGATCGCTGAATGAGGTGGCTCAATCGTATCATCTGCTGCACAGATAATGGCCTTTCTATAGTCAGAACCTTGAGCTTCATCATGACAAAGGTCACCGACACACCTGGGCAATATAATCAAAGCAATGAGCCCAGTGCACTGCATCCTCATGACGATTACCCGAATGTGACGGCGAGGTTGAGGCACCGTGATGTTGAGATGTTTCCGGAAAGATGAGCCCTCGGAGGACTGTCAGGCAATGCAGCTGATGGAACATGGAGATGCCGTAGTCGGTGATGGTGTGGTTGTCGGTTCGGACTTTCAGGATCCCGCCATTCTCGGGGAGGAGAAGAGATTCCCATGAGCGACCTGTATCATGAGATGGAGAGGCATCGGACTGAGCTCCCAGTAATGGAGTTAAGGATTGGAATTTCCGGGTGATTCGATGTGTACGGCGAGAGGATTCGCTGGGGCAAACATGGATTTGAAACTTCTGTGAGAGGCTGGCTAAGCTGCCAGCTGAACTGAATATGATACCAAGCGTTGAGAAGAGGAGAAAGATGATAGTTGCGAGTATGCTATAGAGAAAGCGTCTTTGGTTGACCATACTGGCTTCCTGATCACATCCTGTGTTGGGAAGAGGGATGGAGAAATCGTCTTACTACGAGGTGCTCATGTCAGACTTACCAAGGTGCAACCTCCCACACACCAAACCCCATCCCGTGCTGCAGTGCCTCGGCTCAGCCGGACAGGTTGCCTCGTGCATGGTGTGGTTACATCGCATAATTCATTTCTGGGGGCGCACATTGTACCCCGGAGAGGGGCCAATTGATACCAAGATGTCAGCTAGATACTGGGATGTATACAGGGTTGCGCTTATCACTATTACATTTCCGTGGGGTAATTGACCAATCAATATCTACATAGTGTCTTATCAGCTTCTTGGTGGCGTCTGCAGGGATGGATGATCCAGCAAGCTTAGTTTAAGGCTTGACAACTCAGACGCCATCCACAGCCCAACCCCGCTCCCATCCTTCCCCAGGTAAGCAGCCGATCTTCAGCAATAGTACCCCATTCAAGCAATCAAATACGCTAAGCCTGATCATCCAATGACGCCACTGTCGGAGCCATCATCAGGATTCGACTTATACCAACCAAACAGCTCCTTGAACCGATGCGACATCACCCGCGCCTCTGCCTCGGGAGGTTTTCTAATGGCTGCAAACTCGTCCACATCAACCGAGTTCTCCTCCTGCCAGTGCAAGATGGCGTCAAAATCACGACATTTATGGTTCACACTAAAGTCCGGGAAGGCATTCAGCTGCGCATCCGCCCAGTAATGGGTGTAGATGTCGACATTGGCGTTGCACATCAGGTTCTGGAGCAGCAGGTAGGTGCAGTGAGAGATATGCGTCCGATGCATGTCAGAGGGCGGGGTGCCCGGCGGCCACTTCTTCCCATAGTAGTGGTCAAAGTACGCTTCGCGCCGCAGCCAATCCAGACAATGGATCTGATGGAAGACATCGAGTCGTCCAATGTACGCGTCGGACCCAAAGCCAAAGCTTTCAGGCCATTTGGCTGCTTGGTCTGGATCCCGGCCCAGTTTGACCACGTCATCGCGACTGATGGCGATGGGTCTGATGTTCGCCAGTCGATTCCAGGCTGCGTCTACCTCGGGACTGGGGGGCTGGCGGTAGATGGGGAGGGGATCTGGCTCCAGCAGCGTTGCATTCATTTTCTTGCTGATGAGGGGTATCTCAAGGCGATCGAAGACAGGAGCTACAACTGGTTAGCGGACTGAGGGTGCTGATGCTCGGGTCACACTCACAGTACTCGGAGGTCTGTCGTAAGAGATGGTTTGGGTCGCTGATACCCCGGACGATGCTGATAGTCATGGCAAAAAGAAACAATGACAGGGCGAAAACAGTCACATTGAGCCAGAGAAACAGTCGATGTCGTCTAGTATAGTGTTCAGACCGCTGGGGTGTCTGCTTTATGAGAGATACATCTTCCTCACTTTGAGTATCACCAGAGACGCTGTAAACCGCGTCGTCGTTGTCTTTGGTTCCCAGCGGTTCGTATGCTGGAGATACAGCCGGCTTCATTTTCTCAGTCTGTCAGATACCTGAGTGAAGATTGGTAAGAAAGATAGACTCATTTCTTGGTGCCAGGAAGTTCAAATATTCTCGCTTTAATCATGATGGTCAGCTGAATCCGCAACATCCCTGGCAATTGCAGGATGCATCTATTGTCGGTCCAGTACACATTAGTGCTTATGAACTGTCGCCCCGCACATGCCATCCAGTATGGCGTCAACACCGATTTTCCTGTTTGAACCAGGCGCAGATGCTTCCTGCCGTCACAGTCACACTGATGCGAATGACCTACACCTTGGCTGTGTAGCTGTCACCCCGCCTGATCACTGGAGCTAGGTGCAAGGAGACCGGATGCCCAAAAATCACATAAATAACCCCTTCTTCTGGCCTTCTGCTCGTTAGATCATCTTTCGCCCTACTCTCAAATTCCAGCAGACTTCAGTGAAACCTACCAGCTCAAAATGAAGTATTCATTCCTCCTCTCGGCAGCCTATGGACTGTTGTTGAGTCCCATGGCTATGTCTGCCCCGACAGCGAAGCGTATGCTGCCCCCAGAGATTTGATGAACATGCAGCTAACATACTTCAGCAGCAGTAACCCTTCGCGTCAGATCAGAGGACTTCCATGCTCTCAAGGAGAAGCGCGATAATGAGGCCACTGCGCTATATGCGTACATTGTAGCCGACTCAGAGCTGGACAAGGAGAAGCGCGATGACGAGGCTACTGCGCTATATGCGTATATTGCCGCCGACTCGGAGTTGGACAGAAAGCGTGATGATGAAGCCACTGCGTTGTATGCATACATTGCGGGCGACTCGGAGCTAGACAGAAAGCGTGATGATGAAGCCACTGCGTTGTATGCCTACATTGCAGCTGACAGCGAGTGAGCTGATTAAGCTTGGGGCATGCTGCTGTTCTAGAGAACATGGGCTCGTTTTTTAATCTGCCGTTGCGTTTCTATGAGATGAGTGTCATATAATGAGCCCTATGTCTCCTGTTCCTGTGCGCAGTAACTGAAATCAGACTATTGCTGCGTTACTGGCATTTGTGTTTTGAGGGATACTCTGCCTACCTACAAAACCTGCTTCTTCCATAGCAATCACCCCCACAAAAGATTCCATCTCGCCCACTTGCTCCGCTGAATGGGTACATTGTCCGGGTCATTCCGACACTCGAGCAGCGCTTGCTCCAGCGGCATCTCATAAGTCGACACCAATTCCGTCTTCCTGTAGAACTTGTAGCCCAGATAGAAAGCCAGGACTAGCGGGATGTCCCTACATCAGTTAGTACAACATCTCCATCCAGACGGAGTCCGACTCACAAATACGACGACACGAAGCTGGACGCATCCCAATTGCCACGAGTGAACACCGTGAATCCACCCGTGAGCAAAACAATCACGCACATCACTAGAGCGAACCAGGACGTATACACTGCTTTCATCAGCCAAATACCCTCTATCTCACCATAAACTTGGTTTACTTACCAGACCACCAATGATGCCACGGCATCTCCGCCGTATCCAGCCCCTGCGCCTTGAACCCCCTCATCAACCTTATATGATTCAACGCAATGGTCCCCCACGACACGAGTACCCCAGCAGCCGTCAAATCCAACAACCAATTAAACACCGTATACGCCTCATTCTGACAGGTCAGATACGCCAACGCCGACACCGCAATCTGCGCGATCGCACACGCATACGGCACCCCATGCCTCGTGGTGCGCAGAAACACCGTCGGCGCATGGCCCTTCAGCGCGAGACCATACAACGTGCGCGTCCCCGCCAGAATACTCTGATTCGACGCCGACCACGCCGACGTCAACACCACAGCATTGATAATCGACGGGACGGCTTTAATCCCCGCGTCTGATGCAGCAATCACAAACGGACTCTGCGCAGCCGTACCAGATTCACTGCCCAATCGGGGATCATTACTAGGAACAATCATCCCCACGATCAGCACCGCGAGAAAGTAGAAGATCGTCACGCGCATAAACACCCGTTTACACGCGCGCGGGATATTCTGTCGCGGATTGGCCATCTCCGCTGCGGCTATGGTTAGACTTTCCACCCCGGAGAAGGAGTAGACTGCATTGGTCGTGACGGCCCAGAACCCGAGGAACCGGCCCCAGGAGCCCGAGGCGATGTATTCGACGAACGGGCCGGGGTGTTTCCAGTAATGGAATCCGAGACGCGGAGTGCCCGGGACGCCGCCGAGATCGATGACCAGGCCCATGAGGATGATGCCAATGATGAGGAGGATCTTGAGAATGGCGAAGATGAATTCGACTTCCCCGTAGACGCGGATGAAGAGGAGCGAGACGATTGCCGAGATGACGATCAGGATCGTCACCCAGATAGCGGGGTTTAAAGTGTCATTCCAGTACTGGATTAGGACCACGGCCGCGGAGATCTCACTGGGCACGGACATGAAGCACCCGTACACGACGTTCCAGCCGATTGCGAACCCGAGCGCTGGATCGACGAGCAGCTCGACGTGCCGCACGAATGATCCCGTCACGGGCATCAGGGCTGATACTTCCCCGAGGGCGATTTGCACCGCGCACACGACCAGGCCGATCAGTGAGTAGCCGAGGAGAGCGCCGAGTGGGCCGCCGGTTTGGATGGAGCTGCCGAGACCGAGAAAGAGGCCGGTTCCCTGGTAGATTATTTAGTGAATATTCAGGTCATGACATCTTGATTCGTAGCCTTCAGGGAAAGGGGACTGCTTACAATGGCACCCGCGATGGCTATCATCTGGGTATGACGCTCTTGCAACCCCTTGCGTAGATTCTGGGCCTCTTCATCGTGGACAATGCGCGGTGTGCGATCTCCAACTTTGGGGAGCGCCGGGCCTGGTTCGAGCGCGGGCGCGATGAAAACATCCGGGTTCTTTGAGGTATTATGGATATCATCCATGGTTGCAACTCAAAATTGAGGCGGATGTGATGGGAGGAAAAAAGCAAACAACTCACGATAAGCTGAGCTGCTGGTGGGGGGAATTGGCGATCATTTTATGCTGGCGATACCGCATCAACTTTCATTTGGTGTGATTGGGCACTCGGCGATGGCGACATTCTAGCGCCGCATGGGATCTTTCTTATCTGCCATTCACCGATGGTTTGAATAGTGATTGTTACCTCTTGTCCTCCACTATTGCGTGGCTTTAGCGCGATGGATGTAGAATTTACTAAATACTATGCAGTTAGTTACCTAACTAGTTACTGCCATGACTAACCAAGCAATATCGGGAATGCCGTCGCTCCATCACACTCTATCTTCAGTCTTGGCAGCAGGCATGGTTTCTTTTTCCGACACCAGCAGATCCTGCACGCAGTCAGAAACTTCAGGAAGCTGCGTAATCGGAGAGACCATTGCTTATTGCAACCCAGGATAAGCCATTGCGTCTGACTACGTCGTGCAACTGGTATGTCCACTCCAGATAAGTATTGTCACAGCCAAACCCACAAATGCCACTGATAGTAACTAATATCACAGGGCGTCGGAGTTTGTACTCCGGAGCGGTGGAACAGACAGCCTACCGTGTAACTAACTCGTCGCAATTCTGTCACGGTTGTGAGTATCAGCACGAGGGATGCCTGCAGGGTGCTAAAAATAACCGGACGATTAGTGAATAGCACTGGTTATCCATCATCAGTCAACATCACGAGCATGAATTTTATTCCATATAGTTAACAGACAAGCTCGGTCTTTTTGGACCTCATGTATACCATCAAATCTAAAACCATTATACATCATACGCCATAAGTCAATGAAACATCAAAATACCCTTCCGACCCCCCGAACAACCGGTACTCCAGATCGATAGTCATCTAGTAATTATTCTCATTCCCCCATGCTTTCCTTCTTTTACTCAATGGCGAGTCCAAGATCTCCATCACCCCCCGCTAAATCCTCGACCGACATCTCAGCCTCGGCAGCATCCGCAGCCTGCTTCATGGCGATCTGCTGCTCCTGTTCTTCCGGCGACAGGGCCGCGAACGCTGCCGTGTTGGCATCCCACTCCGCCACACATTGCTTATTCCAATTGCATTGTTCCACCTCGCCGTAGAGAGGGTGCTTGAATCGCGGGTGTCGGTTGGGCCACCCGGACGCGTGGTAGTGGTGCTTGACCAGCGCCGATCGCGCATTGTGGTTTCCCGAGTCCGAGTGACCCTGGCCGGCCGCAAAGGCCTCCACAGTGAGCACGAGGATCCCCCCCACCAGCTTGGACTCGGGGATATCGTGGAATGTTTTCCAGGTCACTTCCTGGCCGGTGCGGGCGCTCATCTCGGCCAGGACCGCTTCGGTGAAAGCAGATGGCCCGGTGCCACTGATGATGTCGTCGAAGTCCAGCTCGAGATCGGAGATGGGCTTGCCCTGCTTGACGGAGTGATCGTGCAGCCACTCGAGGATGCGGTTGACCAGCCGCATCATGACGGGCTGGCGGGGCTTGCTGATAAAGGTCCATTGACAGAAGGATTGGGACTTGGGACCCAGGATGGCATGGTCATTGAAGTCGGGTTCGTCGATTTCGACCCCAATCACCAGGTCCATGTCGGCTTCGTTGAAGCGTTCGGGGATGAAGCGTTCGAGCGGCCGCAGGGCTTCGACGTCAATGTCGGCGTACACGCCCCCGTCCACGTACATCACGAGGTAGCGCAGCAGATCGGCCTTGATGATCTGCGCGGTCAGGGAGCGGTAGGTCTCGACGATGTCGGGACGATTGAGGCCGTCGGGCCCAAAGTTGGTCTCGACATAGTGTAGGTCGTTCTGATCGGTCAGCACCTCGTAGCGGTAGCCGGGATTCGTGGAGGTCCAGCTCCGGGCCACGTTCAGGTCTCGCTCTTCGAACTCGAAGGGGTTGACCTTCCAGGACTGCCAGATCTTGCGAGGGAAGAGCCGGCACTTGCTCTGGCGTGCGAGGCCCCCGTGAAACTCCGCAAAGGTGCCCGTCAACGAGAGATAGAACACGAGACAAAAGACCGCCAGAAACAGCGGCACCACCCGGCGAACCTGTCGGGGGAGACAGACACCCGACAGAGCGGGCATAGCAGGCATAGCAGGCATGGCCGGTATGGGAGTCTTCAACTGCATTGTGATGAAACTAACCCAACTGAACCCAGGAGGGAGGGGGGAAAAGAGACGAGGGGTTTACCGACGGACGAGCGAAGAGAAAACACACACACGCTGCTGAGGGCCAGAATGTTTTATGAGCCAGCGCGAGCCGGTCTGACTAGATCAGCTCTCCCCGCAACGCGCGGCCAGAAATCAGCGCCATTCGGACCTGACCAGGGCCAATTCAGGGCATTTGCACCCTTCGAAGCTATATTACGGGCTCCACCCACCTGCGTGCCGCTAATGTTCTTAGCTTCGCGAGGGCCCCGGCTGAGAGGAGCCCGACCCGGTGTGCCTGTCGAGCGATTGGGTCGAGGCATATTGTAGGCTTGTCGATCGCATTTGCCAGAGCCCGGGGTTGCTGGAGAGCGAGAGACTATCTACCTCGGGTCTTGGGCTGTGAGCTTGGTCCGGATGGGAAATGAGTCCGATGCATGTGCTTCTTCGCCAAGCGTCCTAGACACATTGAGCTGACTACGGCTCTGCAGTGTGTCGATCGGACACCCAAGTCGAATGTTTGTGGGCATTCTGAGTGTCAGTGTCATCAGTATTTTTCTCTTTATTCAAATATCACCCCTCATCGTCAGCCCGCGAGACTCCGTCTTGACGACGCGTTTTGCTCGACTTTTGTCTCCCACCATGCCCGTCCGTACGCTCTCGCCAGACCGTGAAAAACCCATTCTACCTCTCTCGGTGGATTTGAAGAGCAAAGTCCGCTGGCTCAGTGTGCTCCTGCCGTCCTTCCTGTCGTGGGGTGGGAGCAGCACTGCCTCGTCGGGAAAAGCCCGGCGAACGGCGTATCTGGACGGACTGCGCGGGTTTGCCGCCTTTCTGGTGTACTGGGGACATCACGAATTATGGGCACACGATGGCATGGGCGCGGAGCGCATCTTCGAAAATGCGTATGGATATGAGAAGCAACATTATCTGGTCGCCTTCCCCGGCATTCGCACTTTCTTCTCCGGGGGCCACTTTGCGGTCAGTGTCTTTTTTGTGCTGTCGGGCTACGTGCTGTCCGCCAAACCGCTGGCGCTGATCCAGACGGGCGAATATCTTCACCTGAGCGACAATCTGGCCTCTGCGCTGTTCCGGCGCTGGCTGCGTCTGCACCTGCCCGTGATCGCCACCACGTTCATCTATCTCACCTTCCTGCATCTCTTCCACATCCGCGCCACGCCGGAATTAAAGGGCACCTACGGGGAAGAGGTGTGGAACTGGTATATCGAGTTTAAGAATTTCAGCTTCATTTTCCGCGGGGGTGGTGAGCCCTGGTTCACGTACAATTTCCACTCGTGGTCCATTCCCGTCGAATTCCGCGGATCCATCATCGTGTACACGGCGCTCCTGGCGTTTTCCCGCCTGCGCCGGAACATGCGACTGGCGGGGGAGGTCGGACTGATCTTCTACTTTCTCTACATTGCCGATGGCTGGTTCGGGGCGCTGTTCATCTCGGGCATGCTGCTCTGTGATCTGGATCTGCTAGCCGCACGCGACAACCTGCCGGACGTGTTCCTGATGCTGGGACCGTTCCAGGAGGGGATCATCTACTTTCTGTTTGCCGTCAGCATCTACCTGGGCGGCGTGCCCTCTCGCACCTGGGACCTGCAGGCGCTGCGGGACTCCCCCGGCTGGTACTATCTGTCCTTCCTGAAGCCCCAGGCGGTGTTTGACTACAAGTGGTTCTATCTGTTTTGGGCGTCCACCTTCCTGGTGACGGCGATTGGGCGGATCGGCTGGCTGAAGAGATTTTTCGAGCTCCGCTTCAACCAGTATCTGGGGCGGATCTCCTTCGCCTTCTACCTGGTGCATGGACCGGTGTTGTGGGTGCTCGGGGATCGGCTGTATGCGGCGGTGGGTTGGGTGCGCGATTCGCATGCCTCGAATTGTCCCGCGTGGATCGATCGCTTCCCGCTCCCCCGCACGGGGCCTCTGGGGTTGGAGGTCAGTTTCCTGGCGACGCATTTGATTCTGCTGCCAGTGACCCTGTGGTTGGCGGAGATCGTCACCCAGTTGATTGATGAGCCGAGTGTACGATTGGCTCAGTGGCTGTATCGACAGGCCACGACGCGTCATTGATGCAGTTGGCCAGGTATCTCCGAAATGAAAATGTCTCACTTATGTTTTTCTTCTGTATGGCGCACGAAGTAGTTAGACTTTTTTTTTTTTCTCCCAGTGTAAGCTCTTAGCTCACCTTAGTCTGACTCCGTCGACTAGTCTAGTCTGCCTTCGCATCTGTCCTGCTCTTTGCGGAATTGTCCAGTGGATTCGTTGGTCCCTGAGCGGCCCAAGCGACAGGGAGCTGCCGGCGGGGTTGCCGCTTCGGGATGAGAAAACACCATTAGACACACTTAGACACGGTTAGACACAGTCCGCGTTGCCACTAAAAAGCAATAGTTCCAACCCGATCCCAGTGGCTTCCTGACGGCTGCCATTAGTGCATCCTGGCTGACCGTGTGGTGGTTGTCTTATCACATGCTGCATCCCAAGTGTGAAAAGAGCAATATGTCCGGATCGGCACGCCACTTACAGGCGGGCGATGCCGTCTTTCTCTCTCACTTTCTCTTGCAATTCCCACTGTTGAGCACGAGCACGCAGCAGAAGGCGGTCCTCGGATGCAACCCTAATTAATCGCGCGATATCGCTGTCTCCGATGCAGACATTAACGGCGGCCGCAGTGGTCGGTCCCTCCACCAACTCCCCTGCCCTTCATCATGGTCGCTCGAGTACTGCGCTTTGCGCCTCTAGTGGCTCTAGTCATTCTCACCCTCAGCACCTTTTACTATCTCTATCGAGCCATCCACGTCGACACCCATCCGGATCTGAGTATCGGCCTCGATGCCGCCGCTGCTACTGACCGCAAAACCCTCCCCGACAGCACCGTCAGCCAACTCGTCGCCAACTCCCACCATGAGATAACCTCCCACTCGACCCCAGACGGCCGATACTTCCGCATCGACTTCCGCTCCCGCCGCGGCATCAACCCCAGCATCATCCCGCACCCTTCCAAGCCCAACACGTGGATTATCACCGCCCAGCTCCACGAACCCGGGGGCCGCCGCGACAAAGACAGCGCCTGGTTCGCCGAACTCGTCTGTGACGCCGTCTTCCAAGACCAAGGTCGCACGCTCCGCTGCATCGACCATCCCTTCATCCTCCCCATCGCTGCCACCGAAGGCAACAACGCCCTCTGCACCGGCACCCTCGCCTTCTTCGCCCTCAGCATCGGTCCTCACGATGCCCGCGTCTTCTACGGCCCGGACGCCCCGTACACCATCTACGGCTCCAACTCCGCCGTGACCTGCTTCGGTCAATGGATCCTCGACTTCCGTCTGCTGGTCGACTGGCCTGCCTCCGACACCATCACCGACTATGGCTTCCGTCGCGCTACAGAGCTCCAGCGGCCAGCAATTGCCCCGTACTTCGCCGTCGAGAAGAACTGGTTCCTCTTCTGGGATAGAGCCGGTCACGCCTACGTTCACTACGACGTAGCCCCTACAAGAGCCTTCGCGGCCCTGACTCCAGACGGATCCGTCGGAGCCGACCTCGCCCCAGCAGCAGCGAATACCGACGCAGCCTGTCTACAAAAATACCTGCCCCAAATGCAAGACCCAGACCATGAATCCATCCACCAAGCGACCAACTCCTTAGCGGTGACGTTGTGTGAGCGAGCCGACCCGGCCTGCCACCCGGATGACTCGAACACGGTCATTTTGACCATCTTCCAGCATAAGCGCTTCGTGGCGTTCCACAGTAGTTACGAGCCGTACGTGATGCTGTTTTGGCAGAGAGCGCCGTTTGAGATCTATGGGATTTCCGAACTGCCGGTGTGGATTCACGGTCGGGGGATGATGGAGGGGGAGGACGGCAACAACAATAACCAGACGGAAATGATGTATGTGACGTCGATCGGATGGAAGAGCGCCGGGCAGAAGTATCATGGGTACTTGGATGATGTGATGTTCTTGGCGTTTGGGATCGAGGATGCGGATACCGCGGGGGTGGATGTGCTTGCGGGGGATTTGGTGGGTGGAGTGGGCCATTGCTAATCCATACTTGCTTTATATTATGTTCTGTTATAGATTGGGGTAGACTGTGATGTCTTATGATTACGTTCAATGAAGATGCTGTATGATAACAATCTCTACTTCGTACCTTGGAGTTATCACTACTCTGTAGAGACTAGAGAGTAACTTGTGATCAGACCCAATGCAACCACAGCTTAAATTAACTTGGCAATTTCCGACCCGGTCCGACCTAGACTCTGTATGTCGGAATACATATTAGGACACATTAGCGTCGCTCAGGCCGCCTATGATACCTTATCTGGGTCAGCACTAAGCACTAAGCAGGTGCAGGTCAGGTGGTCACAGGTACCCCAGTGGCCTGATTGCTTAGTAGCAGAAAAGCTTTCACATGTGATGTGAGGCTTACTTTGCTTTTCTTTCCCGAGGGAAAAATAAAGCCGAGCTGTTTGTTTGTTAACTAGTTACTTGATTCCTTCCGCAGGGTCTGTTGGTAACCCCGCTTTTGTCTTATATTAGACTTTTTACGTGGTTCTAAGTTTAGCCCGTCGTGCGGAGAAACGGTTGGGATTGTTGCTTGGCAAGTTGGTAGTTGGCAGTTGGCACAGGGGATTCGCGATGGTCTGGAACGGACTTTGCACAGTAAGTTGCTCGATTGACTTCCGATTAGTTACCCAATCGGGTCTTACGTTAATGAGTAACTGTTGGGATTAACCTTGGATAAGATCATCTGACTGAGTTAGTATTTTTAAGCACTAGACAAAGGATAGGGGACGATATATCGCGCGTATCTGGGGTCCGGCTCGTAGACGGTATATACGATATTTCCGCTTAGATATATTGCAACATCGGCGCTAGTTAAATGATTATGTCATGTGTTTCTGATGTAACTGACTAACCAGTCAATGTGCAGGGTTTTATTTGCATAAGCACGGGACATATACTCATTAGCCGTACCAGGTCTAGGGATTCATATATGGCACCTTCTAGAGCTTTGGGTTCAGTATATCGTTGAACATAGCCATTGCTTGCACCTTTCATTGGTTGGATGTTTTGTCACGCAGAGATGCACCCAAAGCAAAACCAAAAACAAAAATGAAGGGAAGATAGAAAGAGACATACTAAGGGATAAATAATAAGAATAGAAGAACCTATGAAAGGCAGTATCCTATATTATTAGATCACACAAGCAACGGCAGTAGGAGCAACGGGTAATCGCCAGTGCCACTCCACATGATCCATATGAAGTTATTCTCGATTATTGATCAGTGATGAGTATATCCGGTTAAGTAGCTATAACTGACAACATGCGACTTTTTTTTTTGATGGTTTCCACAGAACGCAAGCTACTATAGCTCTTATACCTCACTAGGATCTTCTGAGGAAATCCCTTACATTGTAAGAGTCAATTACTACTCGAGATACCTGTTGAAGGTCATTTTATGTCGCTTAAAACGCCCAGCAATTGTACTCAAGTCATTGGCTCAAGATGGTTGACGACTGTTAGTCCGCCTACTGGCTACTTCTGGACTGTTGCTTTGTCGGCTGCTTGAGAAACGGGATCATACAGAGGTATGAACAGCTATTCTAGCTTTTTACCTCAGCTCACTGCATTCTAGACATCTAAAGTAGGTCGTTATACAATGTCTGACTCACAGACGGGGTAAAGACACAATAAATGCATAGGACTTCATTTTGTGACATGCACATTTATGCGTATAACCAACATGAAAGGTCTCACCAACAATTCCTCTTTTTTACAAAGTTTGCTAGCAAAATCGTCTCAAGTTAGCTATTCCACGATGCTGATAATAACGATAGATAGTAATGACAGACTTATACTTATCGTCTGGATGCTGTTTTGGCAAGTAACCGGGGTGAGGGGAATAATGACGGATTGTCGCACCAGACTGAATAGGACATTCATCAATGAAATCCCCATTCTAGGCTAGGTCGGCTACAACGTCTAAATGCTACCCAAATAGTCCACAAAGCAGTCCATGGTGAATAGTAGCGACGATTTGCCACCGTCCATTGTTCATCGCATATGGTTCTGCCGCTCCAGTACATGTATCATAAGGGCTTGTCATTCGTGATTTGGCAATCCAGAACTCGCTTCATGTCGCCTCTTTGACCTGTCACTATCACCATAATTGCGACAGCACACTTATGGTGACTTACTCAGTGAAGTAGGATGACGGTCCATACTATACAGGATCCGTTGTAAGGCCAACATCTATAAGCTATACGCCATACCCCCTTTCGTTGATAGAACAGCTTTGCGCCACTGAGCTTGTAATTAACAAACATGAGCATTGGAACCACACAAGAAGCGAAACCAAGTTAAATCTGGGAGACATTTTAGGGATAGGAAGTGTGATATCGACTTGGGTTAATGATTCGGAGCATCGTGTATGCTACTACTATATATAGCCTTTTCTCACGCCTAAAAGTCGACGATATCATGTATTGAATCATGAAAGTTTACGCGAATCCATTGATTGCTTTTCAAGAGTAGCTTTCTTCATTGGCTTGGCAGCGATCATCAACTTTAGATGGCATCTAATATCAGCTATCACAGAAACGCACTTCGGAGTAATAAATTTCTTTCATTGGAGCTCTGAATGGATAGCAAGAAATCTCAACGATTCACCAACACCGCTAAGCTAATTGCCCCTATTACCCTCTCGTATATTTCCGTGTATCCACTTGATATCACATCAGGTACCATTATGATATTGTTGGCTGGTATTGGAAAAAGAGCAATGCAAAGGCAATGGAACATAGTAGTGTGCATGCACACCACCACTCGCTAACGAATCCCAGTGGTCAAATCTTAGATTGCTACTAAGCTCAGCAATGTAACTCACCGCCTCAGACTGAATCTTCATCAATATTGTAAAGTGGTGTGATACTTCCCTCTTGACCCTCTTCCCAGGCAGGCAGATTGATTCAATGTGCTGGCAGGTAATCAGCTGTTGAATAGACTATAGTCTGTCTACCCTTTTGGTGTTTACGAGCCTATGCATAGGGGGACTTATATCAGAAACCCGACAAAATCTCGGAAAGTCATCCCCAGTCGCCCTCGCGAATACCATTGGTCCAAGTGCCTAATAGGGGGCTCAGGGACTAGAGAACCCAAGTAGCCTGGTTAATAAGGAACAATAATTATCACGCCTTTATTTGCGGCGCCTCCCAGTGGAGCGCACATTGATCTAATAGATATCAAGACTAGCAATGTCGAATTGAGGAGGGGATCTATCGCAGGAACGGATGTTGCGGGTGTGTTGCGGGTGCCCTAAAGAAAGCCTTTGTGAGCATGCTCTAATTTCCCCTATTATTGCAATCCAGCCATGCGCGATGACCCCATGGGCATCTGTGTCACGCTATGCAGGCATCATTCTGTGGCTACCCACATTCGTGAAACGACTCCCTAAGCCATGAACCTCTACATTTGGGGCTTTCAGCTCATTGCGAGCCTCTGGTCTATTAGGTGAAGGTCATAGAGGAAGATCGAAGCAGCCCTACTGGACGATCGTGCGGCCGATCGCCGGCCAGTGAACTGTGGAGCTGAACAACGCGATCAGCTTGACCAAAGGTTCAGCCTGCCATGAGCATGTCAATAATTCATTCAGTGGCAGCTAATTAGTTTCCATCCTGTGCATGTCTCGGATGCCTGTCATGTTCCTGCACATGCTGATAGATCGATTAATACGGATACGATGGCTGGATGCGTAGCTCCTGCGACGAAATTAGGTCCCAAGCCTACCGCCAAATGCCGGGATATCCGAGACCTTATATGAGATTATACTCCAAGTGACTCCAATTATAAAGAGAAGCTCCCGGAGACTCTTCGGGGTAACCGCGCCGTCCTGTTTCACGTATCCGCTGCCAAGCATCCCCTCCCCATAGGCGCCGCCGGCAATTCGACATTTGTCCGTGTTATCCTATGGTGCGTCTTCTGGACGTTTCACCATATATTAAAGACTGCTGCTGTCTTACGGCGCCCCTATCTATGACCATTGTTGCGAGTCAGGTCAATGTAGTAGCGTGGGAATATTGAGTTCTGATATAGCCTCACAGTGGAGCCATCAATCCGTTTTGGCACACCACCGGGCGGTGAGGAATCGAGACCCTAGCATCGATCAAGATGAAACCCCAGCTCCATTATCCAGGGGAATTGCCCCATCAGGTCTCGCATTCATCATGAACTATGGCACGGAAAGGCTTAGGCCACACCCTTAATTCCCACAATGGCTCTCCTGTCGCATCCTAGCCGGTCTCACCAGCCCTATATATCCCGGCGATCACCCCCGACCTCTCCAACAGCAGCAACACAGACAGCATTACCAACTATCGCCCGTCATGCGTGGCTCTTTCGCTCTTTCTTTGCTCTCTGCGGCGCTGGGCGCCTCTGCTGCCCTCACTGAATCCAACCTCGAAACCCACGTCGATGTGCTGGCACTCGACAACTCCTTCAACCCCATCGAGGCGGCCTACTGGACCAGCTATCCCCACCATCGTCGGACTCCCTTTGCCGTCTCCCCCGATGGCAAGACCGCCTATCTCGCCTACCTGGACGCCAGCGGGTCTGACGTCCATGTTACTGAGGTGGACCCGACTACCTTTGAGGCCACGGGAACCACCGTCACTATCAGCGGTGGACAAGAAGGTATGCCATTATACCACTATCTATCAATTGCAGCACCCAACTAACTACCCCAGCCGGTGGTCTTGTCGCCCACAATGACGGCTTCGCCCTCTTGACCAACGAGGCCATGCCCTCTGGCACCACCAACGCGCCTCCCAGCGACACCCCCGTCCCCGTCCTGCATCGCTACACCAACGGCAAGCAAACCTGGAAGACCTGGCTGGGTGGTCCCGACGTCCACTCCTCCGACGGTCTCTCCGCCTCCCCCGACTTGAACGGCGATCTGGTCTACTCCGAGTCCGCCGGCCTCTACGGCGCCTACTTCGTCGTGACCGACTACTCCGGCGACGCGTCCGGCCACTACGGCGACAGCATCGAATACGTTGCCGACAACGGCACCCTCGTGACCATCTCTGGCGCCTCCAGCTCCTGGGGCTGCAGTCACAACACCGGTATCGCCTTCGAGGCCGCCGACGAGCCCCCCTACGCCAGTATCTGCGCCGAGGACCAGGGCGCCATCTGGCTGAACACCAAGACCCAGGGCATGACCAACGACGGCGTCAAGATCTCCAACGAGAACACCACCAACGGTGCCTCCGGCGAACCCATGGGCGGCATGGGCGGCAGCTACAGCGGTCTGGCCCGCTTCGCCGACAGCACTCGCTACATCTTCACCTGGGTGTCCCGCGGCGCCATCGACGTGACCGAGAACACCTGGATGGGTGACGGCTACACCCACGTTAACAACCGCACTAACCCCCGCAATGTCGCCCTCGCCCTGTTCACCGACAAGTACACCAAGGTCGGCCAGCAGGCTACCTCGACCGTCGGTGCCGAGGACGGCGATAGCCAGGTCACCTGGGTGACCTCCGGGTCGAACGACTGCTCCAACGCCCACGTCGCCACCTTCGGCAACACCTCGGCCCTCATCACCTGGGAGGAGATCTCCAACCCTACCTGTGACTACATCGCCATGGGCTGCCGCGGAGAATTCGCCGGCACCTATTTCCAGCAGGTCGATTCCGAGGGCAACAAGGTCGGCGATGCCTTCAAGAGCACTGATGTCTATGTCTCCGGTGACATGGTCACCATGTCGGATGGCCGGATCTGCTGGCCGTACGTCAGCATGGAGTGGGATCTCTCCGAGACTGTCTACACTGCCGATAGCTCCAAGTACACGAAGAAGATGAGCTTTGCTTGTATTGGTGGTAGCGGTAGCTCCAACTCTACTACCGCTTCCTCCACTACTGCCAAGGCCAGCAGCTCTGCTTCTATCGCTGTCGTGAGCTCCGCTTCTGCGGCCGTGACTCACGTTGCTGCTGGCGCGGCTACCGCGTCCGTGGAGCGCGAGACTGTTTCGGAGACCCCTGTCGTTCAGAGCAGCGTCGCTGCTGTTGCTGCGCAGGCTACCTCGGCTGTTGTCTCTGCTGAGGTGCCTAGCTGGACGGTGGGTGCTGGTGAGGTTCGTCCGTCCACCTTCCAGACCCAGGTGCAGGTTCCTACCCAGGCTGCTCAGCCGGGATCCGGATCCAACTGGGGCATTAACAAGGGCTTTGGTCAGGGATTCTATCAGGAGTCTGGTCAGGGAGAGGAGACCGAGGGACACTGCCAGTTTTAGCTGTGCTGCCTTAGCTGTGGATTGAGTGGTGGTGATGATGGTCTTCTATAGTAGATAGCATCGGTAGTATAATCACAGCTCTTTCTCATCCGAAGCTCCTGAATTCTTGTAAATAGTGTGATAACCATGTGGTACACACTGGTAATAATTGAGTTTGATGCCATGTGGCACATCGAGATACACATTCTTACCAACAATGTTAACCTTACCAATTAGCTGAGTAGACTGATCCCATAATCTGGCACAACACAAACCACCTACTGCCCCAACCTCTCCAACACCTGCTCCCTCACCTCCTTGACAATCGTCTCTGCATCCTTCACCTCATGAATCAACCCAACCGACGCCCCCGCATACGTCGCCATCCTCCCCTCCGGACCCCAACCCTTATCCCCTTCCTTCGCCACCTCATCATGCAACCTCTTCAATTCCTCAAACCCTACTCCAGCCTGATGCTCCACAAACGACCGATTAATCACCGTCCTCGGACTATACTCCGCCGGCCACCCATAAACCCCTTTCAAATGATTATACAACAATGTCCTCGTAGTCCCCACCGCCCCATCCTCCGCCCTCACAACCTCCTTCTGATACCCGGGGGCAATCCTCGCCTCCGTCGCAGCCAGAAACCTCGTCCCCATCACCACCCCGGACGCACCAAGACACAGCGCCGCCGCCGCCCCACGTCCATCCGCGATCCCACCCGCCGCGAACAGCGGGATATCACTCCCCGCCATCGCATCAGCCACTTCCGGAAAGAGTGAAATCAGACCCATTCCATCCTTAGCCCGCCCGTGCCCGCCTGCTTCGGCGCCTTGCACGACAATCACGTCGGGCTTCTCTGAAGAGGTCAGCAGACGTCTGGCTTCGGATAAAGTTCCGATCTGGATCCAGATCTGGGTCCCTGGTGAAGCGGTGCGGATTCCTCGTGACCAGGTGTCGAGGAGGTTGGGTTGGTCAGCGGGTGGAGCGTAGAGCCAGACGGCGCAGGGTTTGTATTTCTGGATGGTGGTTATGGCGGTGTCGAGGTCGTCGGCCCAGAGGAGGAAGCCCACGCCGATGGGGAGGTGTGAGATGTCTGGTTTGAAGGTGGTGGTGGTGGATGATGAGGAGGATATGTGCTGACTCTCCTTTATTAAGGATGACGCTTGCTCTAGATCGGCGGCTACGTTCTGGATGCTATTGTTGAGGAAGCCCAGCCCTCCGGCGCGGGATACTGCCACGGCTAAGGCCGGGCCGGACATGACGCGCATGGGAGCGCTCACGATCAAGGGGTGGGATGTCCATGGGTAGATGCGAGAGAGGGTGGATGCGAGATGTTGAAGTCGAGTCATTCTGTCTGTATGTGTGGTTTGTCTTTGATATAGATGGATAGATGATGAAGTCGATGAAGAGGGAATAAATGAATGATGATGATGATGATGATGATGAGTATGTATGATGGTGGGGTATCGGTCCGTTGATTGCCGAGCGCGTATTGCGGCTGTTGCGGAAGGGAAGTTGGGCCGCAGTGCGGAAATATTTACCGTAAGACGAAATCAATATCATGATAGGTATAGCCTATCTCGGTTGAAGAGGACAGTTTTGATCCTCATAACAAGCAGTATTCCATCCGCTCTATAGCTCCTAACCAGCTAATCAACCCCATTCACAACAACGCCCCTCATACTCATAATCATCACCCCAACCATCTCCCCATAGCATATAACCTACTCTGCTCTTCCCCTATACTCCTCCTCACTAACCGCCTCATGCCACACCGTCTTCCCCAACCCGACGACAAAATGCGTCATCACACTCCCTTCATCCGCCCCATGCCAATGCGTCGTCCCCGCCGACGCCCACACCACATCGCCCGTCTTCAACCGTTGCGGTACTCCGCCCTTATCGCAGATCCATCCATTGCCCGCCACCACCTTGATCATCTGTCCGTGCTCGTGGGTGTGCCAGTAGGTGCGCGCGCAGGGCGTGAAGGTCACGTTGGCGATGGAGGCGTCGTTGCCGAAGTGGATGGGGTCGAGGTAGACGTCGCCGGTGAAGGTGGCGGTGGGTTTGCTGGCGCTGGTGGTGGGGTTGTGGCCTGAGGGGATTATGTGGGAGGGCATGTTGTTTCTTTGTCTTTGGGTAGGTGGTGGGTGTTGGTTTGATGAGATTGCTTGTAATGGTTGTATTAGGTGGAGGTGGTGGAAGGGTATTGATATATTGAACGGGGGATATAAAATGTTTCGTGAAAGTTGTGATTGTTCTTGCTAGGCTTTTATGAGTAACTATCCTCATATGTATATAGTAACTACATGCCAGCCCGGTGCTGCGGGGCTGCTGACAGCAGATCCACCTTTATCTCCGGACCCTGAGTTCAGGTGTCAGCACTCAGTAACTTAACTAACTAGTTAACGATTCTTAATGATGAATCAGTAGTAGCTCTGCATTGAGTTTCCGGCCTGGACCACAGTGGGGAAGTTAGTACCCCGCAGTCATCAGTGCAAGCGAGTATCCTGGTCATCAACTTGCAGCTGCATCTGCAGTTATCTCCGGGGCACCTGTCATCCACAGTCACATGACTAGATGGTATTGCGTATCCCACAATGTCTTACTTCTGATCTGAAGCCCAGTGTGTCAGGAGCGAGTAGATATGGTGGTAATAAAGAGTCAATATTACCAGTTTACGCCAGCTTGTATCAATTACACAGGCAGGTTTGATTGGTGGGGATGAACTCCGGGTAGCCAATCAACCAGACTATTCCCTCAAGCAGATTGAAGCAGAAGAGACATTAAAGTATGTCCGGCTGCAAAAACTGACTAAAGTCCAGTCCCTGCAACGTTGGCACATCAGCCACCAGCCCCTCCAGCCAGGATACTTCATCGGAAGTCGGCATTTGTTGCAGCGATGACTCTGCAGCAGGTGACTGCTGATATTCTTGCAGCACCGTGCTCAGTAACCGAGTATCCGCGCGTCTACGCCGTTCATAGAGAAGGATCAGGAGACACGCGGTGTTGTACGCTTCCCTCATCGTCTCCGTGTCGTAGGTCGAGGCCACCACTCGCAACGTCTGCATAGCTTCCGGCAGCAGCTCAAGTGCTGGGCTGGTGTCCATCTCGAGAATGATACTAATCATCTGAAACGGCACATTGGCGACGTGGTGCCATGGAGAGCAGTCGGCCACCATTTCGCGTGCGGCGCATAGACTTGCTCGGAGTAAGTCGAGGACTTTGGTCATGGTGGTGGGCGATGCCGTCAGGTTGGTTAACCGAAGACGTCGAAGAAGACAGAGGACGAGATTGCATTGGCACAGAAGGGAGGGTGGTTTGGTGTGACTGCGGCTCAGGGTCTGATATAACAACTCTTCGATTTCCTGATCTGGACGCTGGTTCTCCGGTCCCAGGCTGGCGGTTACAGGTAGAAGTCCCAGGAGCTCTGTGGTGAAATCGCCCGGTCGCGATGCCGGCAGCCCCAGCGTGTCACTGGCCAGCGGGACTCGGGAAAGGCCCAGATCATAGGAGATCCAGAGATTCAGATGTTGCGCGACTCCAATGAGCCTTCGTCGGGTATCGATATCCCGGTCATCATCTGCCGATAATTGGTGGAGTTTGGAGGCCTCGATCAAATGCATCAAGGTCGAGCTGGCCACCCAGGACGGATACGGAGGGGCAGTCATGCGCAGATAAATCACGCGCAGGGTCCATATTGTGACCAGATGTAGTGAAGGACGGACACTGCCGATATGAGTTTCAGAAATCGAGCGCGCCAATTCGACCAGGTGGGATTCGGTGATGTTGATGTTGGTCCCTGAGAAGAGGCATCCGAGAGCGGCGACTCCAGCCAAGATGCCGTCATACGTACTCGCCACCGCGGTGGGCTGCCAGCGGCTGTCCATGCGACGGAAGAAGTCACTCGAGTCAATGAATCCATAGCACGGATCGACCTTGGTAAAGAAGACATTTGCGAGAGTTTTCATCTGCATCAACGAGAGGATCTCGACGATGGGAAAGGCCGCGACCGGGGCGAGTCCGGCGGGGGACTTGCGTCTGCCGACATTCCAGCCAAAGAGGTTCAATTTGGGCGCGTTGGCTGGGTCAACCTTGAGGCCAATCTTTCTGACAAAGGCTGCACCCGAATTGGCCTCAAGGGTCTCGGTGAAGTGGCCCACTGATCTGGGACTCGATTCGAGGATGGATTCATTCTGGTCGCGGATGGCCGGTTTGCCTCGGACGCGTCGCGGGGCCTCATAGTGACACTGATAGCCCCAGCTGGTGCAGGTCGAGCAGGGAGATTCGCCATTACATTTCCTTTTGCGCTCCCGACAAGGTTCACAGGCGAGGCGAGCCCTCTTGCGCTTTGAGCCGGTTGTATCGCTCATTATGAAGAGGTGTATTGATCCTGACGAGGAATGAACAGATGGTGGCAAGTCAAGGCGAGCCAAGGGCCGTCGGTCGGGCGGCATTCGGCTGGTTATCCGCCTGCCTCCCGACGGCAATGGAAGCAACACGCGACAGCCTGTAGCAAGTGATCTCATACAAATAGAAGGATATTGTATTGGCTAATAACTTAAGAAAATCTATACACTCTTCTCTATGATGTCTAGCAAAAAGAAAATCATACAACATTAGACATCTGACTATACGTGGGTATTCGTCTCGGCTCTTCCATCCTACCCGCTGCAGGACTCAGCTGCTCTGCTTGCCTTCCCCTCTCAACCTGGGTCCATATACTCGGAATAGAAATGGAATGGGAATCATAATCGCCGACAGACACCCCAAGAGTGTTCCCGCCCACTGCACCCCGAGGTTCGCGAACATCTGCTTCGAAAAGAGTGGAAACCCTGCCGCAACGCTGGATCGGAGGATGATGTTGGCAGCCACCGTTGAGGCAGCCCTACACCGGGTCAGTTTCACCTTCACTGTCATCTCGAACCAGGAACACCTACACGGGGAGGAAAGAATCGACTAAATAGTTGAAGCATGGGAGGAATATGCAGAGAATGCCGAATCCGATCAGCACACCTGCCGCAGTTGGAGCCATCCAATGAATGCTGGCGGTAAAGCCAGTCCAGCTGAACCTGCGACAAACTTCAGCAACGAGTCGAGTAGATGAACCTCCGACATGGCTTACCAGAAGATGCCGACCGTAAACACCGGAGCCCCTATTACCACAGTTTCCAAGCGCCATTCTGGTATGGGGACGTTGTTGTTGGCCGCCAGTTTCTTCACATAGGCGGACTGCTTCGAGAGGATGAATCCACAAGCAGCCAGCTGCCCGATAATGATGCCAATGAATGGAAGGCCATCCACCCCAGGGCCCATCCTATACACAGAATTGAAAACATATGGGTATGCTTCAAGCAGCGCATACACAATCCCATAGATGAAGGACATATAGAGGGAGATGACCAGAACGATCGGCTCAGTGAGCAGCATGCGCAGTGGACGGGTGAAATATTTCTGAGCCAGCTGCTGTATGTCCACCTCGACCTCTTCCTGCTTAGCATGAATGCCCCAATTAGCAGTTTGCCGCCGCAGAGCGCGCGCTTTCGACAGGAGAAGACAAGACGCATAAGTCTCCCTCAAGAAGAACACGCAGAGAGCACTCCAAGCAAAGCCCACGAAAGCCGTAATATACAAAGTCCAACGCCATCCGAGGGAGCTAGAAGCGATGAAGCCCCCAATGAAAGGGGCGCTTAGCGGACCCACGAACACGAAGAGTGCATATACCGAAATGGCAGCTCCGCGGTGCGAATTGTTCCAAATGTCCGACAGCACAGCAGGAACCACCGCGAGTGGACTGGCCCCGAACATCCCCGCGAAGAAGCGACAGATAATCAGCGTCTGGATGTCTTTCGCGACGGCGGATGCGATGGTGAACACGGCACCTCCGAGCAGCCCCAGTGTCAATGGCCATCGTCTACCAAACAGCTCGGAAGCAGGTGCCCAAATAACAGGACCGGATGCGAATCCTAGCACGAAGAGAGTTGTTCCGAGGATCCCAACTTCAGATCCGACGTTGAAAGCTTTGGCTGCTGCTTCAGAGCCGGGGGCGAAGACTCCACTGGCGAATGATGGGATGAATGTGGCAAAGCAGGCTATCGTCGATATGGGTAGTCTAGAAGGAAGAGGTAAGAGAGGGTTCGGTAAATGGAGGAAGAGCGTACTTGGTGGAAAGAGGCCAATTGAAGGGATGTTCAGGATCGTCGGGGCCATCGAAATCAACGACATAGTCTTCTCGATTCGGCAGAGCAGGAGGAAAGGCTTTGCCCTGTCCTATGGACAGAAGTTGTCCAGGGTTCTTTTCTACATCAGCCTTATTGGATCAACAGTCAGCTATGCTTTCTGCAGTAGGTATAAGAACATCGTGGCAAGAGTTCGTATACCTTAAATGTTTGGGAGATTTGGCTGCTCGATTCACTATCCTGCGGGTTACTCATAGTGATGGCCGCGGAGAGCACTGATGAACTTGTCCGCCAACGGAATTCATTGAGCTGTTTCGCAATATATATGATTAGTTGCACGGAAAATTCTTCCTTCTACAATAGATATGAATGTCACCATCAGAAACTTCATGAGAGTATTAGCTCCTTCCACCAATGGAAGAGATTCCGCGGAATTAGCGGGTATTGCGGGAAAGCCGTCACGCAGTGTTAGCCACTACGGTGACTCTTGTAATATAACCACCAAGTGTACTATTCACTGCTACTACTATTACTATATTGGAGCTACTGTTCGGGCAGTGTCTCATCATGTTCGCAAAATCCAGCGGCATCATACTACACAGAAGTAGGCTACTTTCAGGAGCGATTCGGCATTCTGCTACAGGATGGGCGCTCTCTGTGTTCACTGCCATCCATAAGACTACGAGCCATACATTGCAGATATATTGCCTTAGACACTTAGATCCCTAGAGTCTTGTCTGTCTTTGTTCACAGCATGATTTACCATGTCTTGCTGATGCCCAGACAGCAACCCCGGACTGGCCCGCCGAAGTGACCCGTCGGATGAACCCGAGGTCCCCAGCAACCAATCCAGTCAACGCAACAGCTCTGCGAAGGACGTCAGATCTTCAGGATGACTCATGATGGTCTGTTGAGTTCAAATAGACCACCCATTGCAGAATCAGTTGAACTTGAGATCGCAGAAACGAATAATTATCTAGGAGTTTTGCAAGTTTCTTGCAATCTTTCTACCAATGGCTTCCTCAGTCACCGCGCGCAGCGCTTTGTCCGAAGATGAGAACGATATATCCAGCACAAGGCCTCGCTTGACAGCCATGTCCGTAGCTTTGAATCCAGCTGACGACCATTCAACGCGAATTTCGACTTGGTGAGTTACAGATAAGCTGAAGTGCTCGCGAAGGCTGGATTCTTACTCTATTGGGTCAGGAAATCCACCATCATCGTGGCTGCCTCCTTTGTCATCATCTTCACCTGCTGTGGTCTCAACTTCGCGTGGGGTGTGTATCAAGCCCTGTACGAGAGTCTCGCACGGAAGCCCGGAACCCCCTTCACTGGAGCATCCCCGGCAGAGATTGATCTGATCGGCACGATCTCCGTCTCCCTAATGACCATCGGGGGTCCTTTCGCGGTCGCTTGGGCGAAGCGCTTCTCGCCTCGCATGGTCTCCTTCGCCGGCGGCTTTGTCTTTGGGCTCTCCCTTATCCTAGCCAGCTTTGGCACGGCGCTGTGGCATTTCGAGCTGACGCAAGGGCTGCTGAATGGCATTGGCACCTGCTTATGCTACATGATCCCCGTCACCGTTGCCCCCACGTGGTTTACCCATCACCGAGGCCTCGCCATGGGCATCATCTTAGCAGGCACTGGCGTGGGCGGTTTGGTGTGGGCGCCCGCGTTGACTGCGTGCGTCAACGCGCTTGGATTCCGTAACACCCTGCGTCTGACGGGTGCTCTGTCGTTCGCACTGGTCGCAACTGCCAGCGGTGCCATGGCCTGGGAGCCCGCCAGTCAGCGTCGTATTGCCATCGAGAATTCCACGAGAACGAGTCGTGTGGATGGAATTCTAAAAGTGCCACTGGTGGACTGGCGCGTTGCCCGGACGCGTCGGTTCATGGCTCAGGCATTAGGGGCCATCTTCCAGGCGGCTGCATATTACACCCCGGTCTTCTTCTATGCTTCGTACGCGCAGTCCCTTGGATACGGTAGCACGGCTAGCTCGAACTTCATCGCTCTCAGTAATGCCTGTAACGCGGTGGGCAAGATCGTCATTGGCCATGTCGCGGATCGTCTTGGTCGTTTGAATGCTCTTCTACTCACCACTTGCCTCAGTGCCATCGCAACTGTTGCCTTCTGGTTACCCTCTACCTTGACCGGTGAAACAACGCAATCCCAGGCCCTATTCATCACTTTCACCATCCTGTACGGTACCTTTGCCAGTGCGTATGTGTCTCTCTTCCCAACTAGTCTTGTCGAGCTATTTGGGGTGCAGAACTTTGCCTCTGTCAACGGTGTTTTGTACATGGTGCGTGGCATGGCCACTATGGTCGGGACTCCGGTTGGTGGTGTCTTGGTCAGAAGTGCGGCAAATGCTCTCACCCCGAAGGCGTACGAGAACATGTCGGTGCTGGTCAGTGCTCTGCTTTTTGCTGCTACAGCTGCAGTAGTTTGGGTGCGATTGGAGGCGATGGTGGGTCCTGATGGGCATGTCCTCTGGAAATGGCGACAGTAGCAGCCGTGAGTGTCCGTATCTTGCGAGTTTCCGCGGAGTCTCGAAAGGCCACTCCAGAGCCAGTGACAATGCTCCTGGGGACTCCACTATATATGTAATCGGACTCATAATGTATCCAAAGAACCATCCCAACTCAAAGAAAAATCTATGAATCATGACAAGTCGATCAATTGTGCACTGCTTCCTCGTGGCCGTTGGCACCAGACGTACCCACTCCCGGAAGTGGCTTCATTACGCGCACGGCACCTGCAACAGTCGCAATTTAGATAGCCACAGTGGCAGAGCTTCGAATTCGAGCACCAGAATAGCCGAGCCACGTGGGTAGAGCAATTGCTGCAGGAACTACTCTGGAAGGTCCAGACGACCTCAACATCTCCACTTGGCAGCAATGCCCGATATCGCTCGGCAACTTCGGCTTATCACCCGATGAACTGATAGCGATAAGATATGGCATCATTCACAGTTGAGCTGAAGAAACATTGAGTTACTGCCAAGATCAATAATCTCGCTAATATCAGATGCGCGCATCTGACAGGTCAGGGCAATAGTCGGAGATAACCGCGCCCTTCCGTTGACACCGATCAGGATCAACAGTGTCGGTGTGGAGGGTATATATGCACCCCAATGGGCAGCCATGGGCCTCCTCTTCGTCTCATACCTTTCAGCTCGCCCGTTTTTAGATCATGGTGCGCGCTCCCCAATTCGCCATGACGGCCCTTGGGCTGCTTGGTGCAGTGGCCGCTCAATTGGTCTCAACGGGCATGTCCGTCACGCTCGACCAGATCGATTACTTTGTCTCTCCATATTCAGCAGGAAATGTGACTGTATCCGCAGCCTCCCTGACAGACATCCCCAGTGTCAATGGCTTCTACCCCGTGACTATCGTCCAAGAGGAGAAGGCTAATGTGTCATCGTTGTCTTCAGTCTTCTCTAAATGGGTGGAGGTGGATGATGTGTTTACACCCGCCTTCTTGGGCGCCGTCTTGGTCCGTGGCTACAAGCCCGACAATGCCTCTGCAACCTTCTTCAACACGTCCCGCTCCAGTGTGCTCGTTCCATTAGAGTCCAGGGCTGTCCCTTCAGGGCCATACTTCCTCGAACAGGCCACTGGAAAGCTCTACCCAGTCTATCGTCTCTACAGCGATTTTGCAGGAGCCTTTACGCAGCCACTGCTGCAGAAGCCAGATGGCACATTCCAGCCTTTGTCAGCACAAGTGGCTGGTCTCGTCTCATCCACAGTCGGTGTGCCCTCCCGCATCTATTACACCCCCAGCGCGGAGAAACCGCTGGCCGGGGCGCGCGTTGGCGTGAAGGACATCTACAGTCTCGCTGGCGTGCGGCAGAGCAACGGCAATCGGGCGTGGTACAATTTGTACGGGGAGAACAATGTCACTGGCACCGCCGTGTCGCGTTTGATTGACGCCGGTGCCATCATTGTCGGGCTGCAGAAGCCTTCGCAATTCGCAAACGGAGAGACAGCCACGGCTGATTGGGTAGACCTTCACTCGCCGTTCAACCCACGTGGGGATGGTTACCAGGACCCTTCTTCCTCCTCGTCAGGCGCGGGAGCTTCTATCGGTTCCTATGAGTGGTTGGACCTGGCTCTGGGTAGTGACACCGGTGGCTCTATCCGCAATCCCGCCGAAGTCCAGGGAGTCTATGGCTCCCGGCCATCTCACGGTCTTGTCGAACTCGACCATGTCATGTCCATGTCTCCGGTGCTTGATACCGCGGGCGTGCTGACAAGGGACCCTTACCTTTGGGACCGAGCCAACCAAGCCCTATACAGCACTAACTACACCTCCTTCCATGGCAAATCAGTCCGCTATCCCAGGAAGCTGTATACCATTGACTTCCCAACCACCAATGACTCTGCAGCAGACGCACTGCTGGATAAATTTCAGAAGCGTCTGGCTGCGTTCCTGAACACGACAGCCACTCCGCTGGACTTGCCAGCCGACTGGGCGTCGCATCCGCCGTCCAGCGCTCCCGCCAACGTCTCACTCGAGACGTTGCTTAACCTGACCTACCCGATGCTGATCACCAAGCAGCAGATCCCTCTAGTTAGGGAACCTTTCTATGCAGACTATGCCGGTAAGTCTGATCTAACCCTTTTCATTTCGACATTGACTAATATCTATTCAGCAAAACACGACGGCCGCGTCCCCTTCGTCGACCCAGTTCCCCTATCACGCTGGAACTGGTCCATGGCGTACCCTGACTCTGCGCTAGACGACGCCCTCCACAACAAAACGCTCTTCATGGACTGGATTGCGGAGAATTATCTCACCCCGATCTCAGACCCCGAGCAGTGCTCTTCATCTCTTATTGCCTACGTGGGCACCGATGGTACCCAAGTACCGCGCAATGTCTATCGTTCGCCTCCCGGTGTACCATCGGGCTACAGCAAGTTTCTCATCTCCAATATGGCGAGTGTGCCGGACTTTGTCATTCCTGTCGGAGAGATTGAGGCATACAGCACCATCACCCAACATCAGGAGAAGTTTCCCGTGTCCATTGATGTTCTCGCTGCGAAGGGATGTGATGGATTACTTGTCCGGCTGGCTCAAGATTTATTGGAGGCGGGAATCATTAGTGCGCCGTTAGCGGGTGGCACGCTGACCGGTGAACCGGTGTTGTTCTGATGCATGGGTTAATCCCTGCTTGACGATATTTGTCAGTCTATAGATGAAGAGTGTACATGATGTATATAGTGGGAAGAATTTGATGAAATCATATTGATGTATCACCCACAGCAGACCAGTCGATATCGCTCTTCCTGCTGCTCTGACAGAAAACGACTGCATCGGGCCGATGCGGGCCCAGGGTCATCCTTATCGACGCCCGTCAGCACTAAATCCACTAACAGTCAACATGCCTCTATCAGTCGGCTAGAACCGCCCTTGTCGCGAGAACAGCGTGCTATCGCGAGTGCAGCGTTGTTGCCTAGGAAGAGCTAAAAGCTGAGGTCCATAATCTTTTTCTGCCTTCTTCTTTCCTGTTTCCTCCCACAACAATTATTCGGCACCCCACGCCCAGATGCGTTCTCTATTCAGTGCAGCCCTATTCGGCCTGGCCTATGCCTCCAGCCAGGCCGTTCTCCAGGCAGAGGAGACCTCGGACTACTTCCACACCTTCCACAGCCCATATTCCCCAAACCACTCGATCCGCATCCGCCAGCAGAATGAATCGATCTGCGCTGCCCATTCTGCGCAATACACCGGCTGGCTCGACATCGGCCACAAGCATCTCTTTTTCTGGTACTTCGAGAGTCAGAATGACCCTGCGAACGATCCCCTCACGCTCTGGATGACCGGCGGCCCCGGCGGCTCCAGCATGATTGGTCTATTCGAAGAAGTCGGGCCATGTCTGATCAACGAGCACGGCAATGGCACTTACTATAACCCCTGGGGATGGTCCCGGAACTCGTCCCTACTCTTTGTTGATCAGCCAGTGGATGTGGGGTTTTCGTACGTCGATGAAGGCGAGGATCTGCCAGGCGATTCCCATCAAGCTGCGATCGACATGCATCGGTTCTTGCAGTTGTTTGTCTCGGAGGTTTTTCCCCATCTGCAGACTCTTCCGGTTCATCTTTCGGGGGAGTCGTATGCTGTATGTGTGCTCTCTGGCTTAAAATTCCTAATGCCACATACTAACTTCCATAGGGCCACTACGTCCCCTACCTGGGCAGCCAAATCGTCCAACAGAACAAGCTCTATCCCAATGAGCCCCAGGTTCTCCTGCACTCCTGTCTCGTAGGAAACGGCTATTATTCTCCTCGCGACACTACCTACGGCTACTGGGAAACCCTCTGCACCACTAACCCTGGAGTACCCGAGCCCGTCTTCAATCAGACAAGATGCGACATCATGGCCGCCAATATGCCGCGATGCATGGAAGTCTCCGATGTATGTAACCGGAACCCTGATCCGGCGATCTGCCAAGCTGCGTTGGAGGTATGCTACAAGGGCGTGATCGGATGGTATGATGACGAAGCCGGAGAGGGTGGTCGGAATCGGTTCGATAGTGAGCTTTCCTGATTCAACTATCCCCCTGTAAGCGAAGCGATAATGCTTACTGATATGCAATAGTCACCGGTTCCTGCGCCCTCGACGGCATATGCTACATCGAAGCCGCTCGTATCGAGCAATACCTAAACACCCCCGCCGTATGGGCCGCTCTATCACCACCGAAGGAAATCAAGGAATACAAAGTCACCTCGGACAATGTGTCCCGCGCATTCGATCGCACGTCGGACACGATGACGCCTGCGTCGGAGCAAATCGCTTTCCTGCTCGCGAATCAGGTACATTTCCTGGCCTATCAGGGGAATCTGGACCTGGCGTGTAATACGGCGGGGAACCTGCGCTGGGCGCATTCGCTGCCTTGGAAGGGTCAGGTGGAATTCTCGTCTAAGGCGCTGCGACCATGGAGTTCGGTTGATGTGGTATCTGGACAGAGTGGAGTGGCTGGGTCGACGAAGGAGGTCAAGGTGAAGGTTAGTGAGGGTACGGATAAAGAGTCGAGGTTTGCGCTGGTTACGGTTGATGGGGCGGGCCATTTCGTGAGTACTCTTTCTGCTTTGTGGGTTTCAGGTTGCAGCTTGCTAATGAATAATGTGGTTCTTTCAGCTTCCTCAGGACAGACCTGATGTGGCGTTGGATATGATGGTGCGGTGGATCTATGGGGCATCGTTTACGGACTGAAAAAGGAGAGCCCTCATCCCAAGGAACAGATACAGATACGCAATGGCCGAGTGCTATATAAAGCTCTTCTGTCTGCAGCTGTAGTCAGGGCAACTGCTACCTCCTTAGTATGATGATATAATTATTTCCGTCTACCATCAATTACTATGACCAAACCGCGTGAGCCTGTTATTGCATCCGCAGCGGTGCAGTCGCATTAGCGGATCGAAAGGTGACGGTTGCTTTAAACCAGTCCCTATCCTCATGATTTGAGATCACAATCTGTACGCTGGCCTCTCATAGCAGAGCCCGAAGATATTTGTCATATCGCTTTAAGAAATAGTATGATGTAAGCGAATCTTTACCACCAAATATCTAGGAAGTACAAAAACAGCACCCATTTCTCCCCCCTTCTGACTCATATTTCTTTTTCTGCATCATCCAAGCAGAGCTCGCCACGCACCCTTCCCCCTTAAACTCTTCTGCGGGTGCTCACCCAACCCTGTGGCTGTGCATTCTGCAGGACAATATCTTCTGATTGGTTGCTCAGAGAACGATGAGTCCACGAGTCTGTTGATCATCCACTATCTGACTAGGAGACTGATGTCATATCTGACGAGTCAGTGGAAGATCTGGGCTCAGTGGTGTTCGGTATTTGATATGTTCGATCACAGCTCTAATATTGCGAGTGACCAATTCCATAGACTGGCTGAAGCAAGGGTGCAATAGAGATGCTGATTATTAGTGTGAATTATATGGACCTATTTACGCTGTTAATTTGGGCAACGCACACACAATAATTTTTGACTCCAAAAGTCTACCAAGGCTTTAGACAGGTGTTGAGTCAGTCAGCCCAATGGCGAATTGCTTAGAGAAAGGGGCGCACATGTCGTATTCCAAAAGCGTAGGTGGAATAGTGACGACCATTCAAAAAATCAAAAGAGGCCTAGATTGAGCCACATGTGCGGTGATCTGGTGCAGTGTGCGTCCCCGTTAGCATCGATCGTGGTCGCAATCACCTATTCATCATGCCGCTAAAATTATGCATCACCTGCCCATGTCATCAACAAGGCGTATTCTCCACTTAAGCATCAGTCATATCCGATTGTGGGATTCCATTTTAAAGAGGAGAGACTGATCCTGGACGGTGAAAAGGATCAGCCTACACATAAGCACTTGTTCCCTTAGTAGAAGCTCGGCTCCAAACAACTCCAAAGGCCGGTAGGGTAAGCCGAACTGCGAAATACTTATTCATGCTACCCTCACCGATCGCTGATGCAGGTGACGCTTGTGGCGATTCGTCAGGGGCTGTTGTGCAACGCAAAAGCAAAGCAAGTAAATCTTTAATATTGGAAGCTACATATAACCTGTAGCCCGCAGCTGGGTTAGATCAAGCGTTAAACCCTCTAACGCGATCTTACTATGTCCTTGTTTCTTGTCAAAGCCCGTCATTGTTCACGATGCTATATTACTTCAAGATAGCTGCTAATATTCTGATTCGGTTCGCCAAAGCAGTTTTCGACCTTGCTCTATTCAGTGTCTTTGTCATTCAACTGACCGTTCGTGACTTGATATACACTGTGCGTGATCGAGTCCCCATCCGCCTCAAGAGCTTGAGCTTATCTGAAACCAAATAGGTCACGAACCCCTTTCTCCCTAGTCGTCGAGTCGGGAATGTTATACCCCGTGGATACCCAGGCCATGGAGGCAGTTGGCCAGAATACACGGCCCCTAAGCGAGGAGAAGATTCTCGCTCGCCTTGTCCAGGGTAATCTCTCAAAACCCCAGTACTTCCACACATACCAGTTGACTCTAATGCTTGTATAGGCTTAACGCTCTAGCTAATCACGGTATGTAAGCCTGCTTCTCGAATAGATCCAGACTTAGTAACAAGACCGAAGGGATCCTGCCGAACAATGGAAAACGTATTACCTACACACAATTGTCGCACGCGATCCAACATGCCTACAATCTTGCACCGACTCTAGCAAGTCAACTCACTTCTGCAGCCAAGCAGCTAGATCAAGGTCGGGGCTGGATTGACTTGCATGATCTGAATGTTTTGAATGTGCGTATATCAGAGCCTCATGGGAAAACCTGTTCTTTTTGTTATGGAATGTCTCTTTTAAGTCAGCTCCAATGACAGGCACTGATATAATGGACTTTAGGTCGTCCAGCATGACGCCTCCTTTACCCGTCCTGATATCGCATTCTGCCCGGACCAAAGCTACCCACACACGGACCTGGTCGAGAGACTGCTGGACCATGCATCGGATGGGAAACACCTCTCGCTGGCTGACTTTTCCTACTACTCTGGTCTTCGCCGCGCAGAGTGCAAACGGAGTAATGGCCAATATACACTATCGGGGAGTTTCCTCCACAAGATGATCGGTAGGTCTCTCTTAGAGTTTCCGATATATTTGCCTCTATGCTGATAAGGATACTGCAGGATCCGGAACGAGTGCCCTCATGTATTCCATCTTCGGAGGAAACATCGAGGCACTACGGGTTTGGCTTGTGGACGAGCGATTCATGGATGGTTGGGAGCCGAGGAATAGAGAGGCTCTCGGTCATACCATTGCTGTAAGTGTATTTTTTTTGCTTGACTTTTCTCACCCGGTGGTTCTGACATGGTGTATAGCAAGCGTTGGCCACCTCTCTTGCCGTTGAGTTTAGCATTGATGAGAAGCAAGCGCTGAGGACGGGGGATGTCTTTTACCACAAGTGATGAAGTGTACAGATACTGGCTCATTTCTTCTCTGATTCCTTTTAACTATTCCATTCTTTTCTCCCCTTTATCTACATAATTTTCAGCGAGGAAATACTGTAGTCTGATCTCCAAATAAGCTACTTTTTCTAGTGAGATCCTACGGACTATTACGAGCCTGGTGCTAGATGACATCAGTAACAAGATTAATATAGCGTCCATCAGACTATCACGCATCCAGAACTGACCACCCCTCCCCCACAGCTGTCACCATCTCCAAATGGAAGCCATCATGCAAAGATGATCGCCACTGAGTATGACCTTAAGGACTGTATGCCTCACGACAGTTCTTCCCTACGCCAATCTCACCACGAGGAGCATTCACCCACCTCATGACATTATACGAATCCCCCTCAACCACCAGAATACTCTTCCCCTTCTGTGTCTCCTCCCACTTCCGCTTCACGAAACGGAATCGATCCATTCCCTCGTGCAGCCAAGTGGCACACGGTTCCACCGGCCGAATCCAGGTAAAGTAAACCTCTTTTATCCTCCCCTCAGATAATCCCGCACTCCCACTGACCCCATTTTCACGCTGTTGAATGGCGAGGTGCATCTCATCGAGGTTTTGAATAGGTCGACCACCCACGACCCAGAGGCAAGACGGGCGGGAGGATTGTGGGGAGGCGGGAAAAGGTGCTAACTACGGGGCTCGGGGCGGTAAAGTGGAGTTGAGGCAGCCGTGGGGTCCATATCGGCATTGGAATCGAGAGGAATGGATCTCGATCACCTCGGTGGTCGGGGTGCGAGCGCCGAACTTCCGTCAGATCTGGACGAGCAGATCATGATGTTTGGTGGTGGTTAGAGTGACTGGTGGTTGTGGTGGTGTTGGTGGATGTTGTGGTGAACTTCGCCTTCACCGCCTCCACGTCCGGGTACACCCGCGTCGGGAAGGCCCGGAAGCCGTAACTCTGCATCAGTCCCACGCACTGCGGATCCCGTCCGTGCGTAAATCAGGGGTTGGCATGTAAGGCTGCCTCGCAGCTGAACTGCACGTCCGAGCGTCGGAGAGTGTACCTAGTTCGCTGGTACTGGAGCGTCGGTGCCGGACCATATAGCTGGCGAGCTCAGCTGGATGACGGGTTTCACGAGGAGGATGGTTGTGTATAAGTGCGGATGGAGGAAGGACAGGTTCGTGCTAAGGTGATGGTTAAGGGCTTGCTGCTGCTGGTATTGCTAGAGTAGAAGGGTTCATTCGAAGCACGTATATGGTGTTTCCGCCCATGCTGTTGATCATCGAGAACAGGTCCCGCGCGTGATCCATCCAAGAATCTAGGCGTGGAGCGAGGACATTGGAATCAAGATCGACATGAACAGGGAACTTGTTGAGAGATGGAGAAGCTTTACGGCGACCTGGTGATCTAAGATCCAGGAATACAACATGTGCAGCAAAGTTACGATGGGAAATTTTTTTTTTTGCGAGAGAAATACATTTGGTTCAAATTTGTGGATAGTAATGACTGCAGCGGTGAAGCAGTGGGTGACAGGCATAGGCCAAGCTACCGACCCTATCATGCCTGTCCCCTGCCAGATCTGCGACATCCAGTCCACGAGCTCAACAGTCGTATCAGGCATTCTGGGAAGACAATCACTAACGGACGATGACAACAAAAGAAAAGTAAACCGAGATAAATAGGAAGAATCACAGAAGATATGGTGGAAAATTGTTGAAAAGTCCCACCGCAAATCGCGAATCAAGTGCTGTTGGACTCATCCGAGTCTGAATCGGAATCATCATCTAAACACTACGTCGTTATCCTCGACATAGACAACGGCTGGGTGGCCAAGCATTCTGCCAGATGAATCCTTACGACCATCACAAATGTAGACAGCGGGGAACTCTATGAACAGAATGCGACTTCCATTCAGTCGCTTTTCGCTCGTGTCCGGATCCCAATACGGAGCCAGCGTCATTTTGTCTGAGGAATAGACGGGACCTAGACTGTCAAGGGTTGCGAGCTCTAGATATTGAAAATTCGATGAAATTACCACAGAGGTCTGAGCAGCGTCGTTGAAGCACCTTTGCAGGTGGACGAGAGCATCACGAAAGGCGGTTTCATCGGAACTCTTGAGAAGGGACCTCAGTAGGTCTTGGTCTAAGAATTCTTCACATATCTTATTGACCATAGCCTTCCGGTGAGCAGTCATAGCTTTGCCGAACTCGTCGCTTGGATTGGAGAAACGGGTTGTCCATAATCTCCACGGATGGGCAGCAGATGGGTCAGCTGTAGTTGCCTATTAGTGTCTGGTCTGTATCTGAAAGAGGGAGACTTACAGGCGCGAATATTCTCATATAGAGTGAATATCTGGGCTCCAAAGCCAGTGGTACTCATGTTCGAATTCTCTTCAGTGCCAGGGTCTGGGACAAGATACCAAAAGGGATTCGTGAAGAATCTGGAAATGCACTCTTTGGCCAGAAGAAGCTGTACCACTTTCCCCAGGAAACTCTTACGTGCACTTTCGGGAAGCCTGGATGCGATATCATCAAAGTCCTCCTGTACGCAGTAGCCGTCTAGTCGAGAGATAAGTTCCTTTTTCTGCTGCTGAGAAAGCCTACTAGGGTCACGATGGATGAAATTGTATACCCAGAAATAGGAGGAAAGAAAGACAGCGCTGATAGCATCCGACCATTGTGCCGGACAGCATGACGACCATTGAACCTCTCGTTGTTTTATTTCGCCATTTGCCTCGAGATAGCTGTCTGCGTACTTGTTGCCTTTAACGTCCTCGAAAAAGATAGTCTGCAGAGCCTTATTGCGTTCTTTCAGAGACTCAATCTCTTCCTCCAGGCTCTGGATCCGTGTTGCGGCATTTGTGTCTTGATCACGTTTCGCCAGAGGTGTAGCTGAATCTGTGGTCTTATTTCTACGCCGACTGGAGCCTTTGGTTTTTGCGAGAGACTTTCTGATGCCCTTCGGTCTGGATGTCGATGGAAATGAATCTGGGGCTTTCTAGACGCCAAGGTATCAGCTGCGTGTATTGTCATTGCCGGGGGCCATTTGCAGGAAGGAAATAGCAAATACATTCATTTGCCTTACCTTCTTTCCCTCGACAGAGGCGTTGGACTGTTCTCCCGACATGGAGACAAGGAAGGGGATCCAGTTGGTACGGGAAGGCGAAGCGGCAAGTACGTTGGTGGAGATGAATATATTTTCAATGTAGCCAAAGGTTTCAAAACCAAGTTTGATGGAGAAGAAAATAGTTTACTATATATTGTTGGACTCACAGTGGGAGGATGGGCTGGACGGCTTCTTTGTCCTGTTCCTTTGTCATGGGGCGATGACAGTTGCTGGCATCTCTGCCAGACCCGGTGGCGTTACGGGCTACAGTATCAATGGCTACAATACTACGAAGTCCATGCAGAAGACTTGCTACCAGAAATCGTCTTTAGGAATAAAAGTGCCATTGATAGCTAAACTAAGTAGACCCCTGACTGACATGCCTTTTCCATTTTGTTCTCTTCTGTCTCCCCTCGTGATACATTGGCGAAAGAAAGAAAGAAAGAAAGAAAGAAAGAAAGAAAGAAAGAAAGAAAGAAAGAAAAAGGAAACCCCGAAAACACCACGATTACGGGACTGATTGAGAAAGAGTGGCATGTCCCAGTGGTGGTGCAAGAGCGTATTTAACTACTTCCAGCTACATCCTCAGCAAAAGCAACAGCTTTTCGAAGAAGACGTTTATGGAGGTGGTCCTGATCACTTCTGCAAAGGTACAAAGCGGGAAGCTCCAAGAATAGAATGCGTCGGTCATCAAAGCAGTGTTGACTTCCAGCCTTTCCATAATCCTCGGTTAGTTCTACCTCTGCTGAAAGGTGATGAAAAACAGGATCCAGGGTATTGAGAGTCTTAAACTCCACATAAGAACGATGGCATGAGAATTTCACCGAGAGCTCAGCAGCGGACCGGAAGATCTCTTGAAGATTGACGAGGGCTCTATCCAGGTCACCCTTATCAGCACTTCTGAGGAGCGATCTAACTGGCTCTTCGCCTAAGATTTCCTGGCATATCCTGTCGGCCATGGAGTCTCGATGAGCGATCAAATCATATCCAAGCTTGTGCTTTGGGTGGGAGAAACGAGTAGTCCATAGGCGCCAAAGGTGGGCGGCTGCTGGATCAGCTAACGGGAAGGTCAGCTATGAGTCGCGAGGCCCAGCATCTATGGGGAGCAAGTTCCTTACCTTCACTGATTCTCTGGTAGAGATCGAAAAGTTGAGCTCCAAATCCAGGTGCGTCTGTTGACAGCTCCTCCGTATCATCCCCGTGCCCAGGATTCGGAACAAGGTACCAGAAGGGATTCGTGAACAGCCTCGACAAGCATTCTTTGGCAAGGTAGAGATGAACCAAGTATGTTAGGCACCTATTACGTAGCCGTCGGGGAAGACTAGACATGATAGTGTCAAAGTCATCCTGAATGCAGTACCCATCAAGCCTAGAGATAAGGTCTTTCTTCAGCTCCAAGCTTAGATTGGTATGTTTACGTTCGGTGTGATTCCGTGCCCAGCCATCAATCCTGCCAAAGATGGTTTGAATTTCTTTCCACCACCAATCCACATCCAATGGCAGATAGTCGATGGCTCGAGATCCATCTACGTCGTACCAGTTAAGGCCCTTTCCCACAGACAGTTTTTCCTCATCATCTCCAGCAGAGATCTCCAGATCAAGGCCGTTTTCCGGTGGCATGGTGGTTTCTTCTTCTGGATCCTGCGAATTTCCCACGAGCCCTAATACCGGGTTGACACCCGTCAGGCATGCAGTTGAATCGGTCTTTTCGTTTCGAATTGGGCTGCTGCTTCGGGTTCTTGCACGGGGCTCTCTGGATTCCTTTCGCCCGGTGGGAGACTGGTGGGCACCTGGAGCATCATTCTGAATGTCACAATATTAGCCCCGACGTGTTAGAATGACCAGAGGTCATTGCATGAGCTCGTACCGTTGCTATCTTGTCATTTCTGGGGGGATTTGACTGTTTTTTCGGCATGTTTAAGAGGAAGGTAAACGAGCTGCGTTCGTGGGTGGAGGGGTTGGTGGGAGAAAGAGGAAGCGGCAAGAGAATTGGAAGGGGACAGGTACTTGAAGTGATCAGTACGAGAAAGTGGAAGAGGATATACAGTAATAACTTGGGTCTTTGGGGATAGGTTACATGTGTTCTTTGTCTGTCTGCCTCCTTTGTTGTGGAGGGAGGTTCAGCTTGCCGGCATTTTCTGCGGGAGCCAATTGCTTCTAGGCGTGCTGAAGCCGCCGGGGGATTTATTTCACAACACATCCATTCAGTATACCTCATACAGCCCTAGAGAAAGTTACATTACCACAAAACCAAGCTAGGTCAATACACGTTCGATACACCGACGAAATCGTTTTATGAAAAACCAGTACTGTATTGGCTTGCTCCATGATTATTTATTTTTGTCTTTCTCTTTCCCCCAAAGCTTAAAATCACTTTCTCAACCTAACTTTGGGCAGTGCTTCCTCTGGCGTTCGGATTGGTGCGGCCGGTGGCCACTGGGGCTGTACTAGTAGAAATTAAGCGCGAAAGAAACGAGAGTAATAATTAATGGACAAGAAGCCACCACCGCTTCAAGCCTTGTTACCTTCCGTCTGAAACACGTACTGCGGTCATGCCAGGAAGGCAATATGACTTGGGAGAGTAAAGTAAGCTAGCATAGTGCCATGTCTACATCTTGTAAATATCTCTTCCCTCTAGAGACCTCGCCCCAGAAAAATAATCCTGAGTCCGAGTGGAAGAATCTGGATATCCTACTACTACCTTACAGTGACATTCTACCCTCTTTACTTCCACAATCATACCAAGTTCACCATGGTCAATCCAAAACTTGTTATATCCCTGGACTACGGTACCAGTGCTTCAGGTGATATACCTCTGAATGGAGTTTATTCCCAGGGCCGAGTGGCTAACTTGATATAGCTGCCGCCTACCGATTCGTCAATCATCGTGGACGAAATATTCCCCGGGGAACACGGACAGTTGTTACCTGGCCAATGCACGGCGATCCGACCCTTGGCGACGGCGGGAAAGTCCCCTCTAAGTTTGCTTATGGTGCTGAAAACAATGTGGACCATGACAGTTGGGGATACGAAGTGACGGAAGGCATGACATCCTGCTCATGGACCAAGCTTGCCTTGGAGGCCAGCGCAAACGGGCGTGTGCCGGATGAGCGTGGCCTAGGCAATGGTGTCATCCGTGTTCCACTTGGGAAGCAGGCGCATTCCGTCGTCAGCGACTATCTACGACGGCTTCACGAGCACGTCTGGTCACTGGAGCCCCTCAGGTCTATCCGGAATTTAGAGGTTGAGTATATCCTCACTTTTCCGGCCTCGTTCTCGAAAGAAGCTCAGCAAGCGATCGTTGCTGCTGCGGAACACGCTGGATTCCGTCGGGGGACCAGAAAGCTTTTGACAGAGTCTGAAGCAGCGGCAGGATACGTATTCGAGCAAGGCCTCCTCGGAGAGATGAAGGTGAGTGCTACAGGCTCTCCAATATCAGAGAAATGATTTCAGATTGGTTGACAAGTAATGGGGCAAATAGGCAGGTGAGAAGGTCATGGTAGTTGATCTTGGAGGCGGAACCTCGGTAAGTGACAGCCCCCCCGAAGCCAGTCATATACAACATTGTACAAGAACTGATCATTCGGTCCCCTAGGACGTGAGCACCTACATAGCACTCGGAGTTCAGAATGGTTTGCAACTACAAGAGTGGACGAGGCCCCAAAGTATTTTCTGCATCCCCTGACTCGTTGCCATGTAGGCTAACCTGTACAAGGTCGCAATGTCGGCGGGACCAACATTGATAGAAATTTCTCCGCTCTTCTGACCGCTCGATTCGATCCGGAATTCGCCGCGCTGCCTCCTTATCAAACTGGCCCTTCTAGCCGCCTGATGAGGGAGTTCGAGATTCACAAAAGACTCGTCACTGACGGCGACGAAAACGCCCAACAAATTCGAATTGCATTGCCCATGGATCCCGTTGATCCTAACCCGCTATACTTCGACGAGGACTACAGCGAAATCATCATCTCAATGGATGATTGGAGAACCGTTTTCAACCCTGTCCTGGAGGAAATAATAGCATTTATCCAGGACAGGTACAACGCTGCGAACGGTGTCCAGGTGAGCAAGCACTCGGCGCTGGCTAAAGACGGATTGTTTAACTGAATATATTCCAGTACATCGTGCTCGTTGGGGGACTGGTGAATCTTCCTTGGATCCGGGAAGCTTTCCGGAGTATCTTCGACGCAGAACACATTTCTGTGTCTCTGATTTTCAGTCCAGAACCGTGAGTTTGCCTGGGGACCTTGATCCCGTGATATGGATGGTCAAACTGACGCCTACAAGAGAGTTGGCCGTGGCGCGAGGAGCCATCTGGCATGCCGTTCATAACACCCCTTTTATGGTCTCTTGTGATCTTCACTACGGAGTCGGTAACTTGGAGGGCGATAGAATCAACTGGTTGCTACACAAAGTACGCGTATCCTTTTCTACGAATATCTCCGTTGGCTTCCATTACATTTCACTGACAGTTCATCGGCTTCAGGGAGAGCGGTACGCTGCTGGTCATACCGCCCAAGTGCAATTTCGCTACATTTACAAGACGTTAGGTCTCAAGTGTGTCCCAATTGCCGTATATGGATGCAACAGACCAAGTAGCCCAATCTCCGCTGGCGCTCCCGGTAAGTCGATCTGGCTCAATAAAAGACAGACCCCTTGTTGACTGGTAACCCAGGTGTGTCGCAGCTTGGTATGTTCCTGCTCGATCTCTCCACGCTGAATTTCGCGAATATCTGGCACAGGGAAGACGGTCATGGGAGGACCGAGTATGACATCAAGTTCAAGTTGGAGATCGAATGCAATGTTGGCAAAGGTGTGCTTTGTATCAGGGCGCTGAAACCAGATGGTTGTCTGATTGGAGAAGAGATGGAGCTGGCGGCTGAGTTTACATGTTGCTGACCTGTCTTTCTGATACTTTTGTTTCCCATCTCTTACTCTACTTTCCTACATCTCAATGGCTTATGTGCCGGTTAATCTCTGTCTTTCGGTCTCATTTTCATGTTCTATCCTCAAAAGCAGACTGTTACTTTCCCTTTCACTTTGTTTCGGTTGTTATTGTTATCATCTTAACGAGACGTTATTAGTTCCAAGAACAGAATAGTCAGTGCAATTTAGAAATTCATTACGTCTTCATTAATGGTGATGAAGGACTTGGAACGAGGCGATGCTGTACGTATGACTGTATGCTACGTATTCAGCGGTTGTTGGTGTAGCATAGATTGAAAGATTCGACGGCACGGAAATAGCCCCTGTACGAAAAAGGCAACAAAGAGGAAATTTTGGGCTCTCTGTATCAAGGCAGGTAAGTGTCGGTATCTCACATCGCCGACAGACATTACCAAAAATACAAAACAGACAGGATCGTGACGGTAAGGCAGTCGGGCGAGGGAGGGAGTCTTACAAGGGGTATTGCTACACAAGGCAGACGTGCCGAGCAAAAAGACAAACTTGCTAGATGGATGCCCTACTGGTCGTTGACCTATCTAGACCATATTGCCCAATAGATCAGCCAACGGACCATCTTTTCTCAAGCTCCTGATGAGCAGAAGTCTGCAGGTCATCTTACCCCGCTAGATGGGGGGGGTGTAAGACTCAACTCTGATAAAATACCAGCTCGTTGGTTTCTTGTGCAACGTCGTATAACTTGAGACTCGGGAAGATAGTCAACCCGCACAGCCACATTTTTCACTGAGAGTTGGTGATGTTTCAGCTCTCGTGTCGGTAGTATGTAATGTAACCCGCGCAAACCTTACGGAAAGATAACTCCGTTGCCTCCGGAGACTGGTGGGCAGGGGTATGGAGGACAGCGGGTGGGCACATGCGAGTTGTCAGGGCTATTCCTTTCCCCTGACGGTTGCATTTGGCACTATATTGTTCCCTATACTACGAAGTATTATATGACCGGGACTGGGGAAGACTGATCCGCGCCGGGGATATTTCGACCTATCGATCAGCTGCAAACCCCTGGGATGAACTTCTTCTCGCTTAAAGTGTGGAGGGCCCAGCTACTTTGCAGGAGGCGAACCACATGAACTCGGAAACCGAAGGTATTAGTTACCGGGACGGGATCGGTATTCCAAACTAGAATGGTATGCACGGGTCGTTTGCTGCTGCTTTGCAGAGTTTCGGCAAGTAGACCGTTTAAGATTTGCGCTATTGAATGCCAGTGGCCAACGACGGAAGCCGGTGGCCTGGGAACTGATTAAGGTTCCTGTATGTCCGATCCCGATAGTCCGAAATCGTGCGCTGAGATCCACGAAGTCCAGAACTTGGCTCTTGGTCTAATTAGCGGGCCAGCAAATCGGGGATGTGTTGGAACTTCCGCGAAAACGTAGTATTTTCTTCTGGTACCTTTAAGTTGCAGATCTACCGTATTTGGCGGTAAAGATGTTGTGCAAGATGATCGTATCGATCTGGTGCTATATTCGCCGGCATTGGGCAACCACGGGCTGTTGACGGGGGCGGGGGATATTGATGCCTAAGTGGCGTATAATGAAGGTTATAGGGATTGCAGTGTCATAGAAAGAAAGGAGACAGGTGGGTTTCCATATCCGAGCATCATGGTTAAGTCTCTACGCAGGCTTCCGCCGGCTCTGGCCAACAAGCTAAGGTCCCCCACTCTTGGTACTCTGTGAGACGCTGCTCTGGGTTTATACTTCCAGCTCTAATCAGCCTTACCTTCGTGTTGTGAACCTGCTAGTGTATTCAAAAAAATTTCTTTTCAGGCAGCAGTCAGGTTTTTGGGTAAGGTAAAGTGGTGAACCTGCGTAGCAGTCAGATTTTCCATATACGCCTACATGTCAATAGAAAGACCTATTGAATCGTACTGTTGAAGCTATTAGGCTATACCAGCTAAACCCTACCCGAGCATTAGAATTTCTTATTGAACACTTTAGTCCGTAAATCTACATGGCACCCACCGACGTTACTGTGACAAGGTACTCCCGCACCAAACCACCGGTCGGAGATATCGTGTGGCTTGGCACCAAAATAGCGGATTATCGACCCATCTCTAAGCATATCCCTTGCTTAATATGTCAGCTGCAATTATATGCGTTCACCTTTGGATCTTGACTGCCTGTGGCAGGGAGCCTTCAATCTGTACCTCATGCGATGTCAAGCCCCCACCTATCAAAGTGGGGGTACCCATTCCTGGACAGAAAGGCTGCATATAAGACTTTATAGTTAGCCAGTAGAGCTAGGTACTTGTAGCTTGTTCACTGAAGTCAGTCGAAGAACCTTTGAATACACCCAGCTCTCGAACCGTTGTCTGATACGCCCGAGGCCAACTCATTAGTAGGTGCACCTCCACGATTGAAACTATGCCTATATGTACTAAAGACTGACGCGACTGTAGTGACTTCCACCGACACCGATGAAATTTCCAGCCTCCTCTACGCTTACGGCGAAGCTCTGAAAAGTCGGAATGTGGACAAAACAGTGGCTCTTTACACGAAAGACGGAGTTATCATGCCGCCGCATTTCTCGGCCAGTGCAGGCACTGAAGCTCTACGCGGATCATATACACGGATCTTCTCGACTATCCAGCTCGTCATTACCTTCCAGATCGAGGAGATCGTTGTCATGTCTCCGGAGTGGGCTTTCGCCAGGACGACGGCTGAGGGAACGAAGACGATACTTGCCACCCAGGAATCTGAGTCACATGCAAATCAGGAATTGTTCATCTTGCGGCGGGAGAATGGGAAGTGGCTGATTACTAGATACGCCTTTTCTAGCATGAAGCCGCTGGTGCAAAATGGGATTCGGCGGAGTTAGTTTATTGGGCTTGTTAGCGGCGTGTTCCGATATAATATCAGTGACTCTATATCAATCTAGAAGAGGTGCTTTCGTCATGCGCGATAGGCTTAGGAGGAAACACTGCGAGGGCCAACCAGTCTTTGTGCAAATGATATCAGCCATTGTCTATTTTCTTGTGGTCTGTATTCACCACCCAGAACAGCACTGTTGGTTTGGCCTAGCTATTTTTAGCCGGCCTGGTATGTTTGGAGTATGACTGTCTTTTTCCTCTCCTTGCTCGATTTCATCCTCGTGCATGTATGAATAGTACCACTGTCTAATGGTCTATTTCATATCGAATAGTGGTAGCCCTGCTCAGATACCTATTTATCACCTGCCGTACGTTAAAGGCCAGTCGGTCAGTGCTCATCTGGAATAGTAGCGCACTGAGAGCTGCCGGTAATATTCAGACTTTATTGCATGCCTGCAGGGGAGTGTCATGAGAGATAATATTAGTATCCACCGCTGCAGTAGTTGCGCCTTTTACCATATATACATACGCTTGACGTTTGACTCTGACCAGAAAATGGTGGCCGTCATGCTAGGCAGCCTATACCTGTAATGATTGTCGTTATTCTCGGTCGGATATATATATCGTAGCAAAGAGAGGTCCGCAACAGAACCTCGGTACAACATGAACACTAGTTACAATTGTATCACTCCCTTAGAAGCCGATTATTCTCCACTCTGTTTCTCATATAGCACACAAATATCTCAGCTTTGTGGCTACAGATAGTGAGGGCAGTTGAACGGCGCGACTAAAACTACCAAGTTGCTGAGTTACAAAAGCTGGAATAGATAGGCAAAACTTTGCCCCTCCGTCATCGCAACCCCCGATGGTCTAGTTGGTTCATGGCGTTCGGCTGTAATAGCAATTTAATTGTAACCGAAAAGTCACCAGTTCGATTCTGGTTCGGGGGATTCGAAATCCTTTTTTTCTCCACCGCTTTTTGTCACACATACTATAACAGACCTTTTGTAGACGAAAATTAAGTGCCTTTCCTAAATTCCGGGCTCGTCTACTGGGCCACGGTGTTATAATTCACGTATACTCTTATCCGTGAAATAAATGCTGTCTCCGACCGCCATTTCCACTGTTGGGACGCCCTTAATACCGGCGTGACCCCGGAACTGGAGTTCGCTTGTGCGAATAGCAATACCAGAACTACATGCTCGATCCGCATGACTTGCCTGTACGTCACAATACCCTGATAAATAGAAGTAGAAACGTAGGCCAGTCTGTTGTATATGTGCTGACGCCTTCACGAGAATGGATACGTGACCATGACCATAGGTTTAAAGGCTATCTACCAGACAGGATGCCACACAGTATACTTCCAGCAGTGTGTTGCAATGCTTGATTCTGAGAGAACAATCAGTGCACTTCTTTCGCAAGAGAATACATACCCAAAATCTCAGAACCGAATTCAACAACCCCCCGATGGTCTAGTTGGTTCATGGCGTTCGGCTGTAATAGCAATTTGATTGTAACCGAAAAGTCACCAGTTCGATTCTGGTTCGGGGGATGTATCATTTTTCTTTTTTCCTCGGCACACCGAAGACGGGCGGTCTTTGCAAGTACTACGCTATATCCGCCTTCTATTTAGCAAATGATAGTGTCTCCCAGCACTGTCCCACTACCCGAGGTATCTCTGAGATCAACGTTTGCCACACCTGTCTCTTCCTCCACCCCAAAACAATGGCAGTCACCAATACTCCCACCGAAGTAGCACAGCATGCAAAGTTGTACAGACTCCGCTTAGCTCTCGGATGCACCAGATCTTCCATATGCTTTCGAAAAGCTGCCGGATTATTTGTGTTCGGGAAGGGCTCCTGCGGGATATCTTTACCCAGAAACTGTAGTCCAACAACGTCAACTGCCACCGTCTTTCAATCGAAGCATCAATCCATCCCCCAAAACATTACTTACCTCGCACAAAGGACCCCATCCATCTTCCACATCCCATTCTAAGAGCCTCTCCTCCGACACCAACCCTCGAATCATCAATCCATGCTCCCGATATACTCTCTTCCCATGCTTCATAAGTCCCTCCTTGACCGTCCGCCCGCCAAACACGCCAGGATATCCAAATGTGCAGTACAATCTCCACAACCAGTACATATCCGCCGAGAAGAGGCGCAGAAACCAGATTATCCACTGGTCCTCCGCCTCTGCGATCAACGTCTTCATAGCGCTGCGATGCCAGGCATCCACATCCTGCCGCGTATTCAGAATCACCTTGGCCTCCGGATACGCCTGGATCAGTTCCACGCTGAACATGGCGGCTGCGGTGTCCACCACCGCATCACAGTGTCCCAGCAGGGCATCGAACTCTTCGCGACTGATGGGCGCGTCGCCTGCCCCTTGCGCGCCGGAGTATTTCCGCTCGGCTAGTTGCGCCCAGCCCTGGGTATATGGCGGGTCGTCGAAGACGATGTCCCAGCCGTGGTAGGGTTGGAAGCCGAGTTGGGTGAGTGCTCGGCTGAGACTTTCGGTGCCGGATCGTGGTAGGCCCACGCAGATCACTTGGAGTGGTTTGGTGCGAGTGCGTGGTGGGGGCTGGGGGAAGCCATAAATAGCGCCTCGCAAGGCTTCCATGGTCGGTAAGGTGAGAGTATTATAAGATATGATTGACACCGAAGGGGTAGAATGTAAGAGGCTGTACAGCGTGGAAATACAGTTGCTTTATACTTGTTTCCCTTCTCCATTTGTATGCTTTCGCTAAATCAATACTAAATGCGGGAATGATTAGGCGTCCAGTTGACGTGGTCTCCTTTTTTACCTGGCTCCCACGGCATTGAGGGCGTACAACACAGCGTGCATCTGATCTGATTTGTGAGTATCTACAGAGTTTGGGATGAAGGAACGCCGCGGCGTTTGCTTCCTTTATCGGGTTGGGGCAGTTAAAGCTTGAAATACGGCTGTATGAAATTGAACCAGAACCAATGAGGTTTTGGCATGACAGAAAGTGCAGTTGCAGTCCCCACCCTTGAAGAATTTCTGATTGGTTTGTTTGACTATCGGGATGTTTTGCCGATCCTCAGCATGACGCATGGTTCGGTATCTCCGTGCAGGTGTCAACTGTTGGCTACTATTTCCACAACTGAGCACTTTGTGGATCCCGAAGAATGCGGCTACGCGACAAGGGTGATGAATCTGACTAACGATATCGGACAGACAATCCAGTCTTACTCAGATTGTGGAAGGATTCCACTAGCGTCTACGAGATAGAATTCCACAGCGCTGAGCTGCCTAACGAGAACTACCTTGTAGTTATCCAGTTAAGTAGCGTAGGTAGCTTTGCCGACTAATCCGATCAGCTGCAAAGTACAGTGTGATGGTATCTAGTCAAAGACTATGGCAGCCTTGACGACGGACTTCTGCCTCATCGCGTCAAGGCACATCTCCCACTCATCCAATCTAAATGTTTTGTTAACAATCCCATCTACCTTGATTCTCTTGCGATCTGTGTAAATACCCATTAGCCACAGAATCTCTGTGATTCCGCTATATCACACTTACCAAGGTAATCAATAGCAGCTGGAAATTTATACATCTGACTGAACGAACCTAGAACATGGATCTCCTCCTTGAAGATCTTGTTAGGTGACAGCGAGATGCGACTCTCATCCTTGTAAACCCCATACACCACCAGCTTCCCACCTTTGGTGACAAAATGTATGGCACTCTCCAAAACCCTTTCACTACCCGTCGCCTCCACAACAACATCAAAGCCATACGGATATTCCATCCGCAACTGCTCCAACCTAGCATCCGCGGCGTTATCTTCCCGCGGCAGCTCGACAAACTCATCCGCAGCATCCAGCGACCTGGCCAGCTCCATCTTCAACCCGCCCGGTGCCGCAATAACCGTACGACAACCACCGTTCTGGCGAAGAAGCTGCGCTAGCATCAGTCCTGTCGGACCGGCCCCGAACAGAAGAACACTGGATCCCATCTGCGGGGCAATCTTATCCAGTCCATGCGCCGCACAGGCTGCAGGCTCCAGCAAGGTGGCATCCACATCTGACAGGTTCTGGATCTTGAACACGCGATGGGCCGGGTAGGCGGCGTATTCGGCGAAGCCACCATCGACCATCACGCCGTGAGCGATGAAGTTCTCGCAGAAGAGCTCTTTGCCTCGACGGCAGTAGTGACAGTGTCCGCAGAGTTCCGAGTTATCGGCCACCATGCGATCCCCTACTATGAAGTCGTTGACTTCGCTGCCGAATGCGGCGACGATGCCTACGGTTTCATGGCCGGGTACTAGTGGGAACTTGAGTTGGATTAGTTCAGGTGGTGCTTGATCAGTGATAGGTAAGTCCCTACTTGAGCTCCAAATTCACCTTCGTGGATGTGCAGATCGGTACCGCAGACACCGCAGGCTTTGACTTTGATCTGGTATAGTGTTAGATATTGTGTGTGAGCTAAAGATGTCTTACGACCTACGAGGATGTCGTGTGCACGTATGGGAGGAAGCTCTTTCTCAACTATGCTGAAGTTCCGAGCAGAGCTGTATTCTATGTCTCCGACTGTCGTGTCAATGTGCTTTCTGGCAAGCTAAGAGAATGCGACACGCACCTAGTGCCCGCATGGAGCGGGGTAGCTTGAAGGAGTTCATCAAACTCATATTGAAATTATAGAGTAAATGTAGACTGTAGGTAAAAGTCTATCTTCGGAAATAGTTGAGAGCCCATATGTTTGCAATCGAAGTCGTCTGTAGTATCTAGTTCAGAGGGGGCGAGCATATAGAGGCGAGAAGTGAACCGCCGAGTCTCATAAGCAAGATACAGCGGGATGACATCTTGACGATAGCCCTCAAGCTCCCAGTACTCGATGTATCATAGGTTTTATCATTTAGTTGCCTTCAGCGGAAGATGGATGGGCATGAGCATTCAATCCTTGGCTGGTCCCCGAGACGGGGGCTCGTCGATCAGCCTTGCCCCACAGCATAGCAACAATGGAATGGTTTACTGGTGGAATTATATTCGCAGAAATTGTTATGGATTAGTAGTCGAATCAGACAGGGATTGAAGAGATATATCGCTTGTGGCCTACTGGCCAGCGCGTTGAGAACCAACTAACAAGAGTATGAAGCCAATGCACCCAATACAGTATCCTGATTAACAAGCACGAAAACCCATAAAGACAAGTAGTACAAGAGGCCTACCAAGCAATCGCATACGACATCGGATAATCGATGTCAAGGGACAAACCACGTATGTCCCTCAAATTCCGTTGCTCCGCCCTTTGAACTTGAAGCTTGTAATTAAGCTGCCACAGCGGTCGCATTCTCCAGATGCTGCGCTGATTCAATCCCATCACCTTCCTTAGCCCGAATAATATGCTCATCTCGAGCCTGGTATCTCTCTGGACGTTTGCGCGAAATTGCCTCCCGATCGAAGCAGACGAAAAGTGGAGGATTCCCACGATAATAGTCATCCATATCTTCCAGCGTGCGACCTGCTGTCTCTGGATAGAACATGTAGATAACAGGGACCATTGCTGCGTTCAAAGCGATCCAAATCGTATAGAATTTCCAGCCAAGGTTCTGTATCCCAATCGGTGTGATTTCGACGACCATGAAATTGAAGATCCAATTCGTAGCTGCTCCGAGTGCGGCGCCCTTGGTTCGCATCGTGAGGGAGTTGATCTCTGTAGGATATACTATAGTTTCTCATTAGAGGATAGCGTGCACATAGACTGAATAGGGGTTTAGACATACACCATGGCACTCCTTGCATTCCAATCCCGAAGAAAACATAGTACAAGATGAAGAAAGCAACGGATGCAGACGCCACTTCTTGTTGATGTGGATAGCCGGGCATCTCATTATACCTAATAAGAGCCGTGATGAAGGTATAGCAGAGGCACTGTCCCGTGGCACCGAACATCAGAAGGGCTCGACGACCCCGTCGCTCAACATTCGGGATTCCAATCATTGAAAAACATAAATACTGAACGCTATTACAGGCTGTTAAAAGCCTTGCAAGCGACTCACTCATGCCGACGGATTTGGTCAGCACGGTAGGTAAGTAGTAGGAGGTCACGTTGATGCCTGAGAACTGCTGCATCGCCTGGGCTCCCATGCCGAGGATAAGCCTGCGGATGGTCTTGGTGCCTGACCGTTCATGGGCGCGTCCGCGCAGTATATCACTGAAGCTGACGCTGTTTGCGCGCTCATATTCCACACTGTATCGAATCTCGCTGGCTTGAAATTGAACGAAGGAGTCGTTTGTGGCCTTGTTCTCAAGGTCTGCGATGATTTGAACTGCTGCCTCTTCTTGGCCGTGGGCAATGAGCCACCTGGGAGTGTGAGTCCATATTATTGAACAGAAACAAAGGTCACATACCTCGGGGACTCTGGTAGCCATGGAACTGTTAAAGCGAGGATGATGATGAATATGAATTGGAACGACAAAGGGAAGCGCCAGGAAACAGGTCCACTGGCGAAGGATAGTCCGTAATTGAGCCAATTGGCGAGAGAAAATCCCACAAGGACAAGGACATTCTCAAGGATAACCAACTTTCCCCGCCAATGCACATTTGAGGTTTCAACCTGCCAGATTGGTGCAGTCGATGTGTTCAGACCTGGGTGGCACACATGGTCAGCATCATGTTCCTGGACCCATCAGAGAGGAAATACCGTTGCCAATTCCAGCAATGACTCGACCTGCCATCATTTGGCCTAGACTGTATGACGATGCTTGCAAAAGAGCACCGATTGCCATGACGGTGGTCCCAACAAGAACAGTCTTTCGGCGTCCTAACCGCTCACCCAGCCAGTATGCACAGATTGATCCGAGGAAGCAGCCAACATCGTAGATTGCGGTGACAGTGCCAAGCAGACTTGTCTTCGATGGACCTTCGAGATCGTGTAATCGAAGGAAGTCTTGAGATATCACAACTCCGCTAAAAACGCCCTATCTCTGGTTCAGTCATGCAACCGAGGAACTGGGCTAGTAACTGACCTGATCATATCCATAGAGTGTCATATCAGCACCGCAGGCTAGAGTTATCCAGAAGGTTAACCACCCTCCCCGCAAACCGAAATACGGTTTATTGGACTTGAACATTTTGAATTAATAGTGATCGCACGGCCATCCTTCGTAGAACCCATGCCTTGAAGGCCACGACCGTAATATAACAATCTTTCATCTCCGTAGTATCACCCGGGTATGCGGCAATCCGCGGCAACCATTATGCCAATAACACAGAGCACTATTACTACCAGACGACTTATATCAAATAGCCTCTCCAATGCCATAGTAGTAGTGAGCTGTATACAATGAAGGTTTTTGTCGATCCCATACAACGCGGGGTAATGCGGGGAATCACGTGGTATCAGCAAGGAATTAAAGATGGATCGACAAATTGCAATTTGCAAGATGTGCCCCCGAGACGGGGACGAGTTTCTCTACATGAGTGAAAATGAATCCAGCTCATGGTCCCGATGGTCTTCGTGACGCATGGCATTATGGTATTCCCAACATGGCTTCTCTATTGCCCTATAGGCGGCCACGCATACGCAAGTCCCGCGGCCGCGGGCTGCGAACCAAGAATGGATGGTGAGTAGTGCCTGACCAAGGGGCGGTACATGGCTTAACATAGTGATCGCAGCATAACTTGTCGTAAGCGACACTTGAAGTGTGATGAAGTCAAACCTATCTGTGGCCCTTGTGTCAAAAAGGACAAGACTTGTGAGTATTCGGCGTCAGTTCGTCGTAGTAATAACAGCCCGGCATCCAACCGGGCCATTGCCGATGTTGCCCCAACGCCAGATCAAGAGCCAACAGCAACCCCGGAACAGACCAGCGTTCATACCTTCAATAATCCCACTCCAGATCCGGCCTCCTACGAGCAACATGAGCCACCAGGCGTGCCCTGGAGCTGTTCAGATGCAGACACCAACCCGCCTCCCTCGGCGGTACGGGATCATCTAACGGGGGTTGAGTTGCTTACCGGTCAGAGCCCCATCGCCTTTCAGCATAATTATCTATCTCCCTCGAATGCTTCTTTTGCCGCAGTGCGATGGTTTGGGTTGTTAGCGAATGATGCTGCGAGGGACAGCCCACAGCTGCCGACTGTACCTAGCTCATACGACAATCAAAGCCTCCCAGTGGACCCCTTAGGAATCAATGGTCAGCCCTACTCACTACAATATGCGACTCAGGTGCTTGACAGTACCCTTGACTCCGGCGCGAACAATGGCGCAACTGGTCACCAAGAAGGTAGTACGGTAGATGAGGAAATAATCTGGCAGTCACGGGAGGCAATAGAGCTCCTGCCTACCGAGCAATCTTTGTTTGAACACTTCATCAATCAAGTAAGCCCATGGGTAAGCATATATCTTTACTCTGAAAGTTGCACATGATGGCCTAATGCCTTTGACAGCTAGATCTATTCGATCCCACCAGCCAATTTTCCACGTTTGTTGCACATCTTGCAGTAAGCCTTTTTCTGCCCTTCGATGAAGGTCTACGTACTCGCGAGCTGATGGATTATCCAGATACATAATGCCGGACTCATGAATGCGATACTCGCCCTGGCATTCCGACACTTAGCACTAAATCCTCGCCTGGATCAAGAAAACATGCCGAACAAAGAAGCCGCAGCTCTGCAATACTACTACCAAACGCTGCATTATGTCCAGCGAGCCATGCGATTCTCAAGCTATAAAACTAGTCTCGAGCTCCTTGCAACCGCACTGATTATCTCCGCTTACGAAATGCTCGACAACTCCACGAACGACTGGGAACGGCATCTGGAAGGAGTGTTTCTGATCCAAAGATCTCAAATTATCCACGGTGAATCCGGTGGCTTACACTCCGCCGTTTGGTGGGCCTGGCTCTGCCAGGACATCTGGGCCGCATTCCGCGAGAAACGCAAAACATTGACGTTTTGGGTTCCGCAGAAACCGTTATCTGCGCTTTTGCCGCACGAGCTGGCTATGCGTGCGATTTATATCACCGCGAAGGTGATTAGTTATTGTGCGGAGACTACGACTGAGGAGAATCGACGGCGTCGAATTGATGATGCGAACCGGCTTCGTGCTATGCTTGAGGACTGGCGACAGCACCGGACTGTGGAGTTCTCGCCGTTGCCGCTCGGTGCGCGTGAGCATTCATCGTACTTTCGACCAGTTTGGATTCGCCCTGCTGCGTTTGGTATGTTAGTCGGCTTCAAGCGTGTGTAAACCAGGTGAATTGACGGGATTCTTATCTAGGACTGGCGGTTCAGTTCTTCAGCGCGTCGTGCATTCTCTTACTGGTGCACGAGCCCAGCATGGGAGGACTGGAGCAGTACCTTGAACGCCAGAGTGCCATAAAGTACTACGTGGAGGATATCTGTGGGATTGCGATGACGTTGAAGGATAACGCGTCTAGCTTGATGTCATCTCAGGCTGTTTTCATCGGTATGTAATAACGGCTAGTGTCTTGTTATGAGGCTTACAGATCGCAGCAGGCATATTCACTCAAGAGAAACGTGCTCGGGAAGACATCCTGGAGTTGCTAGACTCCTGTCGAGCAAGAGCTGGCTGGCCGGTTCGATCGTTAGGGGTCGAGTTACAAGAGCTCTGGGAGAGGCAAGACTCCCAAGCTACTGGTACTGATGGGAAAACGTTTATTCCGTCTGCTGCTGCCTCGTAACGCGTGTTGGTTACCTTCGAGTGTCGAGCAAGAAGGCAGAAGAGAGAATTCCTTTTCGCCTACTTGGTAAATCCTTCAACATGTTCGGCTACAACATAGAGTAATCTACAGACCAAGGAGTGCCCCCTTGACTCCAGCCCCGAGCTGAACTCTCCATAAGCGGTGCTCATTGAGCGCAAAGATCTCTCCATTCCTGCCGAAGCAGAAATTGGCCACTCCGCCATCGATGAGGATGCGACCGAGGAGGACTCCTCCAGGTGACCACACATGGATACCATCCCCACATCCACTGTACACATTTCCGTTGAGGTCGCATTTGATCCCATCGGGGATTCCGTGGTCAGCCATGGCGAAGAGCCGACGGTTGGTGAGGAACGGCTGTCCATGGATCATGGATACATCGAAGGCATAACTACACCGTGATCAGTAGACATCCAACTGAACAATGAATGAGGGTCAAAGACATGGCATACATTGAGGATACCCGATCATCAAACACCTCACCCTCGCCATGCAACCGATCAGTATCCGTAATATAAACCGTCTTTTCATCCGGGGAGAAACAAATCCCATTCGGCATCCCAAACCCATCCGCCATAGCCCGAATCGTCCCTTCCCGCGGACACCATCGATACACTTGACATGGTAGACACGGCGTCGGACGGGATTCAAACCGGTAGCCATAGATGGGATCAGTGAACCAGATGGATCCATCGGAGTGCACCACCACGTCATTAACCGAGTTGAAGGGCCGGCCGAAGAAGTCCCCCTTGAGGAGTTCTGTTGTGTACGGAGCAATGATGGACATGCGATATAGTCCACTGGGCTGGGTCATGGATCCTTGCCCGCAGATCAGAATGTGGTCTTTGCCGTAGTTGATGCCGCCATTTCCTAAAGGAATGTCGGTGGGGATTTCCTCGTAGGTGATGGGGTTGGTATTTAGGTCAACGCGGGTGATGTAGACTTTCTGCTCGCTTTTGTTGCCATTTGGCTCCCGGCATCGGTTGCTGGTGATGAAGAGGTGGTTTGTCTCAGGGATGTAGATTCCGGCTTCGTGTGCGAAGGGGTACTCGCGATGTTCGGCGAGTAGTTCGATTGAAGGTGTCGGGCCGGTGATGGCTTCGAAGTCTTTGTGGTGGGATTGGAATCCTATTATCTCGTCTTTGGTCATGATGAGGTTAGTAGTACTATACTGTATAGATGGTGAGAGTAACGAACAACCTGTCAGTACTCATTGAGTAGATAAGTGGAGAGGATAAGATGGGGAAACTGAAGAGAAACTGGGGAAATCGGGATAACTCCGGACCTCGTCTCGAGGTCAGCTCCACCCCACTGCTGGTGCCCTTTCCCGACGAGTATAAGAACGTCGATCAGACAAATCAGACAACCACCCATGGTATACTAATCATCTCCCCTCGAAACGATGTCTTGGAAAGAAGAGAACCGCCACAGGCGCATTCTGCGCGACGCCCACGCCGGCGGGTACGGCGTCATCGCCGTCATCGCCTACAACCTCGAGCAGATTCTGGGATTCATCCGAGCCGCCGAAACAGCGCGCTCGCCTCTGATTATACAATTCTTCCCCTGGGCGATAAAAGCAACGGACGGGTTGATCGTGCGGACTGCTGCGGACGCGGTCAGTCGCGCGACCGTACCCATCAGCCTCCACCTCGACCATGCACAATCGGAAGATATCATCAAGCAGGCGGCGGATATGCCTTTTGACAGTATCATGGTAGACATGTCTCACCATGAGAAGGAGGTTAATCTGCGTAAGACTCGCGAGCTGGTACGATACTGCAATGAGCGCCAGAAGGTCACGGAAGCCGAGCCGGGTCGTATTGAAGGAGGGGAAGATGGAGTCATGGATACCGCAGGGTTGGAGGCCTGCATGACCACTGCAGAAGAGGTAGATGAGTTTATCGACACAGGTGTGGATGTGCTTGCTCCGGCTATTGGGAATGTGCACGGGGAATACGGTCCTCAGGGCCCGCAATTGGATTTTGACCGGTGAGTTGGCTGATTATCTCGTGACAGTTGCTGAAATAATCCCGCTAATGTAGTGTGGCAGGTTTGAGAAGATACGAAATCAGGTCGATGGAAGGGTATCTCTCGCGATTCATGGCACGAATGGGTTCGCGCCTGAGCTGATACAGCGCTGTGTCGCCGCTGGAGTGGCCAAGATCAATGTGAATCGACTTGTGCTGGACGACTACTATGATCACCTTCGAGAGAACGTGGGGAAGATACCACACACTCAGCTGATTGAGGAGGGAATTCAGAAAGTGGCAGATTTGACAGCGAAGTGGATGGAGATTTGCGGGTCTGCGGGAAAGGCATGAGAAGAACCCAGGGGGACTATCATATATAGAGGGTTTTAGAGTGGAGTCATTGTGTCTAGACAATACACCTTTTTATCTTGTCACCATATACGGCATAAGTGACGGTGTTCCGTAGCCTTCCAACAACTTTCCACATGTGGCTTTGTGCACAACATGGTTAAGAGCACGTACAATGTAGTATCCTATTTAATCCCTTTCCCATTGACATCAAAGTTATTTTCAGACCTATCTATTGCAAATTACTAAACATCCCACCATCCGCCAATAATCCCGTAGCATTCACGTATCGACTCATCTCCTCACAAGCCAGGAACACCGCTGGGCCAGCCATATCGTCCGGGTTCCCAATGCGCCCCAGAGGAATGCGCGCCTCGAGTGCAGCCTTCTTAGTAGGGTTCTTCATATCATGATCAGCTAACTGCGTGGCAATAGTCCCCGGCATCAGAGCATTGCATCTAATCCGATCCTTGCCCAGTGAAATGGCCATGGACTGCATCATGGAAAGCACAGCAGCCTTGGTGGGCGTATAGTGAGTCTGGAGGCCTCCACCAACCAGCGCGCTGACGGAGGAGATACCAATGATAGAGCCGCCATGGCCCTGCTTGACCATCTGGCGCGCGGCTGCTTGGCAGGAGTAGAAGCAGCCTTTAATGTTGACGTCGATGCTATGATCGAGCAGAGATGACTCGATCCTGGGTGTGTTAGCCGGTATTCTTCTATTGTTCACCGTTGGGATATAGGCTGACTGGAGGAATTCAGCTTGCTTGAATACGCCGGCATTGGCGACGAAAATATCCAGCTTGCCCCATTGAGATACAGCTTCCTTGATAAGATCTATGCTGGTCTCGGGGACGGTGACATCTCCAGGAATCTCAAGGATCTGGCCAGCGGCAATGCCGCTTTGCTGAATCGATTTGACTTCGTTGAGCAGACTGTGCCGATGCACCTCATCTTGTGGGAGGCCCAGGTGGTTGACCGCGACATTGCAGCCCTGAGTGATGTAGGCCAATACGATCGCGCGGCCGATTCCCGTCGTGCCGCCGGTGATGGCGGCTGTTTTGCCCTTGAGCAGATTGCAAGCTGGTAGAGCCATTGCAGAGATTTATCCAGATGGGCCGCCAGAAAAAAGAACATTATGTCCGGCCAATTTACTGACTGTAGCAGCTTTTCAACGTGTGGAAAATGCAATCGATGTCCCGTCTCGAGGCATTCATCCCCCCGCATCCCCGCCTCTCCGCGTCTCGGGGCATCCCCGACTCGAGGGATTGAATATCACCAGATGATCAAGACATCTTATATAGTGACATGTAGTGACCTTCTACAATGTAATAGTATCATACTTGAAGCAAACTATCTATATCGTATCCTTTTCTAGTACTATCATCACAATGACATCTGCAGACACAAAAGAAGCACCACAGGCCAACCCTCCCCAGACCCAGGTCAGCCTCGGAGGCAAAGTTATCGCTAGTATGTACACCAAACTGACAAAGCTGTGAGAATCTCTCTAACGTGTGTCCAGTTACTGGAGCCAATCGTGGAATCGGCCTCGGTATCGCGGAATGCTGTCTCACCAACGGTGCCGCCAAAGTCTACTCGATCGACATCGGGGAGACAGGGGAGGACTTTGCCGCTCTGGAAAAGCGCTATCCAGGGCAACTCAGCGCCATTAACGCGAATGTCACAGAGGAAGCCACTATCACCGCAGCAATCGACAAGATCATCGAAGAAGCTGGTGCGCTGCACGGCATGGTCGTCAACGCCGGTCGCACCCACCACAAAGCTGCTTTGGACTTCACCAAGGAGGAGATCGAGACCCTCTTCAATGTCAACCTGTTCGGAGCATTCTATAGCGCTCGTGCTGCGGCGCGTGCTTTCATCAAGCTGGGTATCAAGGGGTCAATAGTTTTCACCGCGTCGATGGCGTCGTACCGGCCGAATAAGGTTTGTTGTCGTTGATTTGTGTGAGATAGAATGATAGCTTACAATGTGTTAGCGCGTCCCATCCACTCCTTATGGCGCTTCCAAAGCCGGGGTGCGAAACATGACTCACACGCTGGCCATGGAATGGGCTCAGTATGGAATCCGAGTGAATAGCGTCTCGCCAGGGCTGGTGAAAACTGCCATGACATATTGGGTGCCCCAGCAGCCCGACTGGGAGCAGCAACTCAAGTACTATGGAGGGTTTCCCCGGTTGGCGGAGGTGCAGGAGCTTGGAGGTGCTTATGTGTATCTGCTGAGTGATGCTGCTAGCTATACGACTTCGATTGATATACCGGTGAATGGGGTCATTGGAAGTAAGTGTTCATTTACCTTACTGACTTGGTGGATGTGGCTGACTAGCTTGGATAGTTTGTTGAGTGCGGACGTTGGTAGCAAATACTTGCTTTATAGATCCCAATTCAATTTGTTCATTTACTTTACCAATAGTTTCTCTACTATTTCAAGTCATATATGCTGCCACGGGGTATAGCTCCTTAGGACTGATAGATCGGCGGCATATCCAGCTTGCTCTGGACTGATGCTCGACTCGGGGGCTTCGGCGAGAAACGGAGGCGTTAGATGGTGTACTGTGCGCGTAGTTGCAAACACTAAGTATAATGCAAAGTTCGAATCTGGAGCCTACGGAGTATACCCATGGAGCTCATGCAAGAAGCTCAATATTTTGTAGACAATAACAATCGCTTGACGCCAAAGCAAGTAACTAGCTTAGGTAAAGTGTTAGATGTAAGTCTGCGCCACAGTTCGGACTACACAGCAGCCTTCCATCCATCATTTCCAGATTGGTTGTAATCGCAATGACCAGCTCCTAGTGTGTCCTCCCCTTCACAGTCCCATCAATCCCCTCCAAATCGCTATACAACCGCCACTCATAATCAAAGCTAGGGTCATTGAACCGCGCCTTCACATCCAACGTAGCAATCCGAGCCATGTCCTCCGCATCCAACTCAAAGTCTGCAGCCAAGTTCTCCTCAATCTGCCAATCAATCACAGTCTTTGGAATCACCGAGCGACCACTGTTGATACCCCATGCAAGCACCACTTGCACCGGACTTTTGCCGTATTTCTGGCCAATCTCTTTGAGAAGGGGCTGATCAATCACCCGCATCATGTGCGCAATGTCTTTCGACCATCCCGTCTGGCGGTAGAAATCGTTCATGTTTCCGAGCGGGCTGAACTGGATGACGTGGATCCCCTTCTCGCGAAGCCATTTATTGAAGTCCTTTTGCTGGAGGTAGGGGTGGACTTCCATCTGATGCACGGCGGGGACCTGCAGTCATCAGGTTCAGTCCAGTAATTAGATAACGTGCAAAGAAAAGGGAGTGAGTGACTCACAGTAGAGGTCTCCCTAAGCAACGTCTCAATCTCACCCTTACTGAAGTTCGACACCCCGATGGCTTTCACCTTCCCCGTCTTGACTACCTTCTCCATGGCCCTCCACGTATCCACAAACGTGGTCTCCCCATGTATCATCCTGCCCTCCGCATCTCGGGGAAACCGATCTTCACCCCGCTTGAACGTGCACGGATAGTGCATCAACAACAAATCAACATAGGGCGTATCTAAATCGCGCAGGGAATCATCCACCGCGCGCTCCACATCATCGGGATGGTAATCGTTACACCAGAGCTTCGTGCCAAGAAAGATTTCTTCGCGGGGTATGCCGCTCTTTTTGATTCCCTTGCCGACTTGCTGTTCTACGCCGTAGACTCGTGCTGTGTCAATGAGACGCATGCCATGCTGCAGGACTCGGCAGACGGTGTCTTCCTGGGAGTCGGGGTCTTGGAAGGTGCCGATCCCGAGAGCGGGAATTTTGGCGCCCGTGTTGAGGGTGTACGTTGTGCGGGTGCTTGGTGGACGAGTGTGGCTTGTTGGCTGGACTGAGACGACTGGGTCTTTGAGAATTTGGGGCCCAGTGGCGCTGGTTGATGCGGGGGCTGTCGTCATGTTGAGGGCGTAGTAGGTACTTTTTTGGGTGATATGGCTGTTGTGATATCCGATCGTGGGTTGCTTCGGGGTCTGTGACGGCAGATTCGGATGGTGACAATGGGGTAGTTATATCTTCCATTGGTATCTCGTTTACGGCTAAAGGGCGAATTTAGATACCTGCACTGGTCAGAAGACCATAACACACTGCGAGGGTCGAATGTCCCAACGTAAGGTGGATTCTGTGAGCCTGCAGGACGCCGTGTCGGTGCCAGTCCGCGTGGGATCCGACGGCAGCTAACAGTGGCCATCAGATCGACAATGGAGAACCGAATTCTATCAGCCCCAGTGGCTGTTATAACATGAATAGATGCAGTGTCTTATATTCAATGAGTATATATAATCGCTACGCATCAAGAATCTTAGTCCAGCGGGTGTGGAAACATTATTTCGATTGATGGTGAGTGAGAAGTACAAGATGATCCTGAATTGAGACTGAATTGAGAGTGAAATAAGATCAAGATAAGGTTGAAATGAGCTTAAAATGAGGTTAGATTGGGATTGAAATGAGATTGCTTAGATGTATTGCCAAGGGAATTTCTCAATATTCACAGCCTGTTATAAAATAGATTAATTATCACACATACTATGAGGCTTTCCTTTAGTGGCTACGAGATAACCTTTGAGAAGGTTAGACCAGTATACATCTAGACAGCCTAAGGTATGTAATAGATATATTTCCCGTTCCTTCTATTGTGATGCGTATAATCTATAGCCAAGCAGGTATCTCCCCATTTAAGGCGCGGGTCCTACAATAGTGATGAACAGTCGTAGTCTCTGCTATGTGGTAAATATCAAATTACCCGGTGTCGCTAGCAGCCGCTAGTGGCCGCGAGACGGAGCCATGCCAAGCGATTGGTCACATCCCATCACATCCATCCTGGTTAAACTTGGGCAGAGTGCAGCTTATATCTTGTTCGTCGTAAGTGCGAAAAAGAAAGCCAAAGGATAGTATGGTGTACAGATCTACAAACTCACCATAACCAGCAAAGTAAACATAGAATAACCACTCAACCATTATATACATGCAATCATGAAAAAGTCAGGTATGTTCCTCCACCTCCGTCAACGGAATCTCATCCGCCACCACAGTGACCTCCACCTTCTTCACAATGCCCGGGATATGTCGATCGAGGAACTCCCGATCCCCGGCAAAGATATGTGTCGAGATACTAGCCAGAATATGTTGTTCCAAGTCCTCCCCGGACTGAGTCTGTTGCATATACGGCATGATCCATCGTTTCTTCCAATCCTGCGTCATTTGGCTGACGTTGAGCGTCGTGCTCTGCGTACCTTCGGCGTTGCCCATCTTCCTGTGTCGCGTTGGTGCTCGTTTGATGAACTTCTTGATCCAGTGGACAATGAGGGGCCGGAGACAGGGGATGGATGCGGTGATGAGCACGACGCCTGCTTCGATGAACATCCACCGTAGCAGAGTGACGCGGTTGGTGCGAGGGTTGGTGGAGGTCATGATGGTCGGGTATTCGATGGTTTTGACGAGTGAGGCCGCCATGGCTCTGTAGGTGTTCATCAGTCAATGTTTCTTGTGGTGCGGAGAACAGATGGTTGGCGTGCTACTTACACTACTCCCAAACTCAGAAGGGACACTAGAACAAACTTGACCCTGACATTCCAGTTGAATCGCCAGAAGATGTAGATCGGAAAAGCGGCGAGAAGGAGATCACACGCGGAGTTGAATGCTGTAGAAGTCAGTTAGAAAAAGGTATGTCAATGAGACCGCAGTAAAAAGAGAGCCTACCACCCTGAAAATAAGCATAGTCGATCTGAACCTTCAGCGACATGCAATTCGAGCTTTGGCTCGGGTTGAACAATTCTTCCATATGTGTGGAACATTGGAAAAATAGCAAGAACACGCTGATGACGTTAACAATCACCTGCAAGGGCACTAGGGTCCATAGAATAATCCGGTGCAATCTCCGCGCTGCCAGCAGCTCGATGAGATAGATGATGAATGCCAGACGGCCGGTCGTGGCAGCCAGCGTAACCACGGCCTGACTGACGGTGGAATATTTGAGCGAGATCATCGCGTGATGCAGCTCCAGCGAGCTGGCGGTCTTTCCGTACCCATAGTCTACCGCGACATTCGACAGCACTGCGGCAATGACCAAGAGGGTCTATTTAATTGGCTGAATGTTAGTGAGATCGGAGGAAAGCATGTCCATGCACTGACCAGTGCTAACAGAGTGACCATATCACTGATCTGAATGTTGCCAAACTTGGCATTGCCGACGGAGCGCAAGGCCACAACTACAAAAGACAAGGCACTCATCGTCCAAACAGCAATCAGCAGCTCTGGGCCAAAATTGACCGAAGAAGTTGGCTTCGGCCGCGGGCCAATGGTGGTGCTATTTCCACCGGTTCCATGGTGCGGGGACCCTCCGGCACTCATCTCCGCAGGAAGTCATAGCAGAGAAGAAAAAAAAGATATTAGAATAAAAAGGTGGCGTATTCACGCAAGGGCAACGGAAGATAAAAAAGGATTTGCTGGGTGCAGAGACCACGATCATCGCACAGACACGCCGTGATAGCCAAGCCGACAAGTGATATATTCGGGGCCAGATAAGCCCCAGGGCGGAAACAAAGTTGGAGTGGGATTTGCACTGAACCGTTGTGATAGGGCCGATTCCCATAGGGAACCACGCGTCGTTCGGGATGGGCGATCGAGGTGCACTGCTTGGTACTGGCCGGTGCAGCGAACACGCTCAACTGGCTATTGTGTGCTGGTTGATCGTGGCCCACCGGATTACTCAAAGTTGCTCAACGGCCGGACGATCGTCGGAAATCCACTTTACGTGAAACGACACCGTTGGGCCCGGGCATCCTCTGGCCCGCACCCGCTAAGGCAAATTAAGCATATCGACCGGCTCTTGCTGCGTGCGCTCCACCCCCTTAATATCGTCAATTCATGGTCTTCGGGGCTGCCTTTTCAGGGTTTCGGCCGTAAATGGCCGTGACTAATGGTGTATTCTGAGGTAACTAGCATTGGGTCCCCTTCAAATATTAGAGTTGATACCGACTATGACCCTGAGCTAAAAATATCTCTTGGTGTCTGGAGACTGGCAGGCTAATCTGTGCCTCGTCATATGATGCAGGAGGCCAATAATCAGAGAAGTAGATTACTAACAGGAATGACATCGACCGTGGAATTTGAATTATTATTATTGCCAGAGTGCATCTGAGATGTAAGGTCATGGCAAGCTTTCCCAGGCAACTCTGATTAACAACTTAACCTGCCTAAGTAGCCAGGCATCTCTTGCCAAGATAGACGCATTAGTTTAATTGTCCAGCCCTATGTGGATATGCTAAAACTTCAAATGGGGCCCATCATCTACCTGAGGTAATTTTACCCACAGTTGGCGAAACCGAATGTACCATCATCAATTATTAAGAATAACTTATATTGGACTAAAGTCTCCCCAAAGCGCACTTTCCACTGGAACGGGCAAGATAACGTCCTCCAGGATCCCCAAATTACTGCTCAGGGCAAGGCTCATTGTCATCACCAGTAGCGGATCCAGAGCCAGCTCCAGAGGTCGATTGACCACCAGACTGGGAATTCGATTGCGATCCCGGGGCGACCCCGGACGGGAACGGCGCAGAGCCAAATCCAGAGCTCCCACCGGACTTGAATCCAGGGTTCGAGCTGGACGGCGCGGCAGCAGCACCAGACCCGGCGGCTGAAGCAGCAAAGGACGGCACAGGGCCGGATCCTTGAGAAACTGAGGCAGCAGCTGAGCCGGTGGCCTCATCCGCAGAGCTGCTGACTGCGATTGAAGGAGTAGGGGTCGCGTGGGTAGCGACCGACGCGGTGGACGAAGCGACGGCAGTCTCCGAGCCCATGGCGGGAATGCTGATGGTGGCGATGCTCCAGACCTTGCCGCCTTCACTCGAGGTCAGTCCGGTGTATGTGGCGCCCGCGGCGGTTGCAATGGTGTCGCCGAAACTGGTGTCGGCCTCGCGCAGGGTGATGGTGGTGTTGAGATACAGCTGGGCTGCCACGGTGCCGGTGCAGTCGCTGTCGCATTCGGTCCCGGTGCCATATCTGACAAGGGTAGCAAAGAGCGTTAGTCTATTTACTCGTGTACAAATCACTGCCATTGTGGCCAACTTACCCAGTCATGTAGGGCCCAGCAGCGTAAGAGTAGCTGGACAGAGCAGCACCAGTCAGAGCATTGGTGACATTCTGTGTCCAGGTCTCGCCATCAGCAGCGAGGTTGTACTCGATACGGACGTGGTCGTTGGCACTGACGGGCGAGCCAGTGCCATCCAACTGACCGAACGAGCCGAAGATACTGGCTCGGACACACCACTGGCCGGTGGTGGCACCGCACCAGGAGTTGCTAGGCCAACTTTCGAGCGTGGTCTGGATGAGGTCGCCAGTCCCGTTGCTCATTCCAGGCCAGAGGAACAGTTCGCCATTCTGGGTCGAGGGAGCAGCTCCCGGAATGATGGTGGTGACGGCGTTGATAATGTCGGACGTGGTTGGACCCAACGAGACACTGCCACCCCAGGAATCCCGCTTGGCGACTTTGGCGGCACTTTGGAGAGCAGCAGGTAGAACGGCTCCGAGAGCAACAGAAGGAAGGATAGCAAGAGTGCTGAGGACGTGCATGGTGAGTAAGTAAGTAATCAATCAACGAGTGAATGCAAAGATAGACTATGATAATGAATGGAAAGGTCGAGGCCACCAGTGCCGTCACAACCAAATGATGTAGAAGAATGGTATAGAGAATGATAGGCAGCTAGCTTTCCGGATGAGGGTAGGGGAGACAGCTTCTTGTATATGTAGTCAAGACCTTATTCTCGGCTCTCACGGAAAGGAGGGCCTCAATCAAATTGTGGTTTCAAGCTAACGCGACACCTGAAACGTACCCCTTAAAGGACATCTAAAATCCCCACCAATGGATTGCGACTCCAAGAACTTTCAATCCTCCCTATTCTGCCTGGTCATCTGTCATTTCCTGTCACCTGCAATTGTGGTATAGTCGCCGCACCATCTAGAACGGGGATAGCCTCATGTTATTAAAGGCAGTCGACTGCTACACTGCAAAGGATCGATAATTGGTAGCATCGATGAATGGATCAATGCAAAACGTCAGCTACTATTGATATCTATGAAACAAACCGGATTCTGATTTACTATCTCCGACTAATATATCACTATTCTGATAAGATGTGTCTTCCTTTTTAGTGACGACTATCTTTACGGATGCTTTCCATTCTGGTTACATACATGAATCCCACAATCCTAATGAACGACCGAAAGGGAAAACACTTTTTTTAACACCTCACTATCCAAATGATGCGATGCGAGTTTAAACGGCAATCGCCAGGCGTTCATAGAATCCCACACCCTCGTTTTCAATGCCCGTCGAAAGGAGGTCATCACTAGCCTCAGCGCGACCAGAACCGAAGCGCTTCAGGTTCCATTTCTCGATTCCTTCCACGCCCTTCAGGTCGTTGGAGTAGGTCCGGAACAAGTCGCTGTTGAGTCGCTCGTATTCCGAGTACTCCTTCGGCCAGTCGCCCAGGCGCTCAACCGCCAGCTTCAACAAGTGCAGGTGCTTCCGCACGTACTTGCCTTCCTCCTCTGCACCGACTCCAGGGCTGGAGGCGGGCGAGGACAGTCCCGAGATGACACCGGCCTCCATCTCCGATGCGGACACCGAGGTCGGATCGATGAAGTAGCGCAAGGCATTCTCGTGCACCGCCGCGGCCTTCTTGTAGTACCGGTAGGCCAGCTCGCGCCGGTCCTTCTGGTTCTGATATCCCTGCGCCACACTGGTGTACATCTGCGAGAGGAGCACCGTCATCTCCACCGTGCTGGCGTGGCGTGGTCCCTGCACCCGCGCGCAGTTGTAGACAATGTCCTCGGCCAGCCGGATGGCAGCCGTGTAGTCGCCAATGAGGTAGCGAGTGATGACCAGCCAGCGTCCAAGCGCCAGGGTGTACTGGAACTGGTGCTGGGAGATCTCCTGGTTGCCCTGTGTGTTCCAGACCTCGTGAGTATCCCGAGAGTTCCAGAGCGAGGTCAGGATCCAGGCCAGGGTCTGGTACTCATGCTGCTCATCCAGCACACCAATCAGGCTCTCCAAGTTCACGAGATCCAAGTGAGCCAAGTCGATGTTGTGCTTCTGGAAGTAATTCAGCGTGTCACGCATGATGGTGCCTGATACACTCAGCATCTCCTTGCGCGTAGACGCATCTGGCTGTCCCTTGAGATCGCGACCGGCAATAACGAGGCCCAGCTTGAACACAAGCTTAAGAGTCGCTTCCGAGGAGTAGCCTTGGTGGGCCCAGATATAGCGGAATGCGCTCAGGGCGAGGTCGCATGCTGACTGGTAATTACTGGAAGCCAGCAGCTGCGTGGTCCGGTTGTAGCTCGCGATGGCAACCGAGCGGACAAGATCCCGCGACTTGTGCGTACTGAAATACTCGAGGATAGTTTCAGAGAATACCTTGGCTTGGCGGCTGTTTAGCTTGAGGCTGCTACCCTCGGTGGAAAGGAAGTAGCTGGAGAATTTCTCGATAACGCGGTTGGCCGCGGTCTGACGGTTTCGAGACACCAAGAAGCCATACAAACGGGGAACAGTAGCGGTCAAGGCTTGCAGGCTGGTACTCTTGGAGTTGATTTCGGATTGGAAGCGCTCCAAGAACAAGTACTCCATGGTAAGCGTGGAATAGATCTCATTCAAAGTGACCGAGGAATCTTCCCGGACGCGGAGGTTGTACTCGACCTGCGCCAGGAATGCCAGGGTCTCCCGCTGGCTAGAAGTCACGTCGAAGCCGAACGAAGACGCGTTGGAAGTGTCCTTGAGAATCACCTGGCGGTACAGTTCGTGATTCAATTCCTTGGCTCGGTTAATTTCGCCTGCCTCGATATAGCTGGACACAATGCTCTTTGCGGCCGCCGACAACTGGGTGGCAGAGGTCTCAGTGGAGAGAATTTCAGCAGTCGCTTCCTGTAGCATTGAAACAGCCATGTGCGTTTCTCCACGCTTGGTGTACATGGAAGTAATCTCTTCCATCTGAGACAATGACTCCTCGTGCGCCCATCCCTGCGTGGACCGGATGGAAGACAAGGTGCGGGTGCGGATTGACACCCAGTTTCGCACCTCCGATTCGGTCATGGAGCTGAACTCCTTCTGAGTGACTTGGACACTCTTCGACTCAGACATGGTGTCCAGAGTGGCACGGATGTCATCGTAGTCAATCTCGACATCAGTGGACTTGGTGTCGAGGAGCGTCTTGTAAAGCTGAATTGCCTCCGCTTCGTACTGCTTGGATTCCTGGCAGATGTGGGCCAATTTCTTGGTCGCCTGGATGGTGATGGTCGCAGTCGAGCCAAACAGACTGATGCAGGATTTGCGATACTGAACCGTCACGTCATGGATTGAAGCCGTATCGCTCTGCACCATGCGCAGACAGTGGACGTAGCGCTCATAAATGGTCTGCACAAAGGATTGGTCTTGAAGCTTCGGGCTGATCTTCGGGTTTTGCAGTGTGTTGAACAGCACGCGGCAGGGTTTCAGTGCCTCGGAGTACCGTCCTTGGTTCAGGAGCTCTGTGGCTACCACAAGCAAGGGCTCGAACGCGTCTGGGTGACATGTTTCGGAGTCCTTGTTCAAGATAGACACGATCTGGCGGTAGTAGTCAACGGCAACGGGGCGAGGACGGGTGAGCTCAGCCAAGGTCCAGAGCTCCTTGAGAACGGTAGGGTGGCTCCCACCAAAGCGTTTGGTATAGTCATTGAGTTTGTCCTGATGGATAGAGATCACCTTTTCTGTTTGTGAGGTGCGCTCGTAGAGACGCAGCAGGCTGGTTGTCACCCTTTCAAGGAGCTTATCACCGGCGGGTCGATCACGACGAACGGCGCGATACAGACGCACTCGGATGTCGGCTTCCTTGAGAGGGTTGCGTCGGAACCGATAGCAGTTGCTCAGACGTTCTGTGAGCTCGATGGCCTTGTCCAAATTGCTCGAGGGAAGAACGACATCATCCAAAGACGGGGCGAACAACGCCGGCCAAATGCTGCGCAACATGCGCTTCAAGATCTTGGTCGCATCCTGCCACCGATTCTGAGACAGATACAGCTCCATCAACTTGTTAGAGGCCGTGACGGAGACTTCATCGGTACTGGAAGACTGGTATACGATCTCTTCGAGGCTAGACTCGGTCGTCTGGGACGACTCGAAGCTAGCGCTTTGCATAATCTCTCGAGTTGTGGACCGGATGTACTGCTCAGCTTCCTTGTAGGTGGAGCTTTCACGGCTGCTGTTCCGTGTGCAGTGCTTGAACACGCTCAGAGCTACCCGAGATAGGCCAACTGATTTCATGAGCTGCGCGACCTCAAGGAAATGAGACACCACTGCCTCTGAGCTTGACGTGGTTTGTTCATACTCCTCCCAGAAGCCCTCCAGGACGGAGGCTGCCTCGGATTCCCGTTTCTGGGACTTGAGGAACTTGGAATATGCCACCACTGCTCTCAGGTTCCGCAATTCCCATTCGGTAGAGCGACTGGCCCGGAACTCTTTGCTGGTGTGCTGCCAGAGCTCAACGTAGAGGCTTTCTGCCTCCCGCCAATGTCCCGCAGCCACGGCTTTCTCAGCTCGAGTAAACAAACTTTCGACATCGACAGACCATGAGATCAGCTCGTCAGACTCGATACCCTCCCAAGTAAGGGCAGTGCCTTGGTCAATTGTGTCTTGGCGACCACGGATGTGAACGAGCAACGACCCATCGACCTGTCGAGTTCTACTGTGGGAGCGCGAGTGGTGAGTCTCGGTCGTGGTCTGGAGCCATTCGTCAATTTTCTTCGCTTTGTGTTCTTCCTTGATGGAGATGTAGTGCTGGGATAGCTGGGTCAATGTGGACGCTACCATGCTGCTCGTGGCCCCGTAGTGGACTTTGTAGCATTCCACAAGCAGTTCGAGCATCTGGACACGCTTGACCATGACGTCTGTCTTAGACTCAATGACCTGGTCTGCGGTAATTTCCAGGTAGAACTTGGTCATCTGCATTGTGATGAGGTGCCTGTCGGAAAGCACCTCTTTACTAATGACCGCCGCATCATAAAAGATCTGACTGATTTGAGCAGGCAGACTATCATGGATGCGTCGATAGAAGAGAACCTGGCAGATGATAGCCTGCAGGGTAGTAGGGTGATTTGCGGTCAGAATCTGGCGGTAGAGACGCGTCTGGGTCTCATGCAATGACCTGAGAGCTGGGGTCGACTTGCCCTCCCAGACAGTCATCTCCAAGAGAGGAACCGTAGGAGAGGTCGGAATGACAGATCTCAGTTCATTCCCAGCTGTGGCAATCTCCTGGTTGGTGGTGCAGCCGTACGCCAATCTGACGTGATTGACCCAGTACCGAAGAGAGAAGTCTAGCAGAGGATGCTTGTTCAGGTAGGTATTCGTGACCTTCTCATCCAGTGGGGTCAAAGACGGATCATGACTCTCAGTAACGCTTTGCTTCGTGTAGAACAGAAGCCTTTGGGCCAGGTCGCTGTTCCGGTTCTTGATGGCGGGAACAAACTTTTCCTTGGCGAAGATGTCCAGAATGGCCGAACGGATCTGGCCGTGTCTGAGGAAGACCATGTTATTTTGGATGAAGATAAGCGCGGCAACAGGCTTCAAAGTATGTTGGATGTCAACCTCTTGCTCGGTGTACGAGGCCTTGTTCAGATCAATAGACACAAGGGCTGTCAACTCGCTCTTGGTGAGAGGGCGAACCGCAGTGGCCAGCCAAGTTACAATCTTCTTTCCATTGTCATTCAGCTTCGAATGCAGGGTCTGGGAAACCAAATTTGTAATGCTGTATCCCGCGCTGGCGATGCTTTGAATAGACTTTGCCAGGGAATTTGCATTGGATGGATGCTCATCCCGAACACGCTTGGCAGCAAGCTTAGCCCACAAGAAGGAGCCATGAGATGCCTCTGTAAGCCGGGTCACATTGACCTCCTGATCATCTTCGGACATTGAGTTGAAGGCGTGACTCTGCTGAAGGATCTTTCGTGCCACAGCGGCAACGTCGTCAAACACCAGCTCTGGAGTGACATTCACTGTAGTTTGGGACGAAGTCTGACTCAGTTTCTGGGAGCCAAAGATAATCAATTTGACATTGGTGGTGTTCTGGACCGCCTCTTGGAGCTTTCTCAGCAGAGCAGTCTCGCCGCAGCTGGCCTCATCGACGCCATCTACCACCAATACGAGTTCTTTCGCGTTCTTCAGACTGGCCTTGAGAGAATCGCCCAAAGCATTCCAGAGAATGTTGTCGTACGCATCTTCGTCAATAGTTCGCTGGCTGCGCTCATACGCATCAGCCAGAATTTGGTAAAGCCGAACATTGCCGATGCGTTTGCTGAAGATTTGGGACAGGATCGTCTTTGCAATAGCCCGCGGTGTGGTATTCGCAGGGACTCGGCTATCTGCATAGAGTATGAGACTCGCTTCATGACATACTCTTTGAATTGTACTTACTGATTGGTGCGAAAATCGACTTGTAGGTCACTCCACCGACCGGGTGCTGTAATTGATCATTGATGACCGTGGATAAGATTGATTTCCCCGAGCCTGGCTTGCCCACAAAGGAGAGGACTTGGTTGTTGCTCTTGAGAAACCTGGTCAAGTACTGAGTCACCCAGAGACAGGTGGATTCTTCGCGCTCCTGTGCAAAATGGGCTGTAGTCTCGGTGATGTTTGCGAGAGCTGGATCTTCGGGCTCCAGCCAGCTCTTGATGGTCCTGATTTCGGTCACTGCGGCATGTCTGGTCAGAAAATCGTTGTCACCATCGAATATACAAGGTTGATACAAACCTTTGTCACCGTTCAGGCCTTCACGGACGAGCTGGTGTCTCCACATCAAGTCAGAGACGACCTCGCAGCGATTGTGGAAGCTACTGAGCGAATCGGAAAAATTGCGATAGATATCAATTTCCACTGTCTCGGAGTTCTGCAACGAGCGGTTGAAGTGGCCGGCAACGCCGGCGACCAGAGTAACAAGATCAGCCAGTGCGAGAATTAGCTGGTCTTTAATATCCTGGGACACATCAAACAGCTCTGTTCTGTCCAGCAGGTTGCCGAGCCCCATCGAGCAGCGGTAGAAGAAACCGAAGAGGTCTTGAAGAGCGGAGGCATTTTGCTCCCCGAGCTACAAGGCACAATGTCATTAACCTATACCATTTCCATAACGTTCCAAGTGTCAAGCTGAATACATACCTCCAGCAAATTTGCACAATACACATACGCCAGCTGAGCTGCCATGTGGCTATCACCGGCGAAGTGCCCGATGGCTGAATCGAAGGAATGCAGCCGTCCCACGAACAATACAGCCCAGACTAAGGCCTTGTCGTAACTGCTTCCCTCAGGGGGAAGCTTCCCCATCCGTTCAGCTCGGATCCAGTTGAGCAATGTCTCATAATCGGCATCGTTGATTTTGGATGCCATCATTGCATCACTGCTCCGGCGAGTGAGCGAGTTAACAACCTCCGCAAGGGCGGAGTTGCCACCGCTCACCCTCCGCGACGCATGTTTCGAAGTTCCAGATTGGAAGACACTGTTCGAATAACTCTCCTGTTCCAGAATCTCCGAGGCCCGACGTGGACCGAAGAGGGAGGTAGGAGAGAGGGGTGAACCAAAGGTGTAGTGCACGTTGGGTTGAAATGAGGTTGCCATATTTAGAAGTACCCACCGGGGTTGATGTACAATTAGATGATTAAAAGAGAGCGAGATAAAGATAGTAGGTAGGTAATAACAAACAACTAGGTTATTGATAATAAATGACTAACATAGATTGAATCGAACGTCGTGAGAAGGGCTGAAGTGATTTCAGAAGATGCTCAATCGTAAGTTGTCGTATTCAACATTCGGCGTCACAATGTAATGATTAAGTTAATGTTCATAGACACAAATCCCGATCATGTATTTGACAAGTCCTGGGTACATGATCCTCATCTTTATATCCTTTATAGCCTCATCATCACGGATTCTCCGCATTTCTATCAACCAATGCAAGACGTCAACATGAGGTAGACTTGGAACTCAAACCTGGCTAGCCACCCCCGGCCTGGGGAAGGGAAACACTCAGCTTTGGCCAGTGACATGTACGATAGATGCTGAAGCTCCCCACTCAAGGTCCGGATATTCGACGGGCGCGCCGGGGAAGCATCCTTCCACGGACTTATCCGATCGCATATTGGCCGGTACAGCTGCCATGCAACGACATGACTACTGCTAGGCCATGGATTGATCGCGGCCAAGCCGAAGCTGGGCCAGACTGAGAAGTCCAGTGGCTGGCTGATCAACATAGGTAAGCTTTCAAGTTGGGTTTCCTTCTAGCAAACGGACTTGCAAGTAGTGGAACGATTGGGTCCAAGCGGATGACTGCTATGGCCGGAAACGATCAGCCTGTCAATCTCTCGGAAGTGGGTATCCGAGAACGCCTCCTTGGATGATATAAGTAAGGTGCAGTGAGTGAGGATTCGGGGGTGCCGGACATGTAACAATGGGAATGAATTCTCCTCGTGTGAGACGCTTCATGATATGCTCTCTTGCTGCTCCAGAATGTTCCAGTCGGCCGCTAACTATGCATTTCATGTAGCTATTTAGTTACTATATCGTGGCATCACTCTTTCCTCAAGACGGATGCGCGCCGAGCTAAAGAATGAAGACAATGCAAGCCTCCCTCACCCCCCCAAGTCACATGAGAAAACAATTAGCAGACTTCATCTGGGTCCTGCTATTGTCTACACATCATAGGCATTATTCACTCGAACACGTCACCCTTGACAGATCGGAGAATTCCATCGAATCGGGAGAACGCGGCAGCTCAACCCAAATAGAGTTCGACAGGGCATTGCCGCATGCGGCGCCCCATCGTCCGTCCCACTGGATCCATCCATGACAATGACACTTGACACTTGGTGGTTCCTGCTCAAGCTTCCTAACTTCAACGTTGGGTCTGCGCTATTTCTGCTGCGAGATTATTGCTGCAGATCACGGAGTACGGTATGCTGGTGAATGTGTGAGTGGGTCGGAACCTTCTTCCCTAGTGATAGTAGCTTGACGAGTTCTGGCGCTACTACTGGATGCCATCCTCAATTGACTCTACTGAACTGCTCTGTAGCCGGTGGTGGGCTGGACTACATTGTGGTAAAGCTAATCGAAATCCACGGCGTGTTAAGGTTGATCGACCCGGTTAACCCGTATATCGATGATCGGCCGCCCCGCCGCGATGAAGCCATGGTTTTGGAGTCTAAGCTAGATGCATATTCTCTCATTTAGACGTTTGATTTCCTGTTTCTATTCTGTGAGGTCTAGGATGGCCCCGTCTGGTGGCGATTGACCCATCAGTATAAGTGGGTTTAGTGAGGTTGTTGCGGTACTATATATATCTCACTCGAGGTAGCAGCCTGTTGGAACAATTGTCTACCTTCAAACTGGAAAAGGTGAAGGGTTACTCGTAGTAAATCTCACATATTAACCGAAGCGGCAATGCTAAGTAGCAGTAGTATCATCATTTTGTTTCAACTAGTAACTACTGGGTAGGAGTTCGAGTATTTGAAGAAAGCAAAGGACTCTCACTCACCCTTTCTCAGCCCAAACCTCATCTCCATGGAACGGGCTGACTAATAATAGCGTACATTCCGGTCACAGGCCGACTACCCATGTAATGTCGTGCAAGAAAAAATGCATTCTTCCGATTAAGATATGATATCACCAGCTGGCTCATTGACAGAATAGCTTGCTTGTACCTCGTCACAATAACGATAAAGCAGATAGATAGATGCCTGGCAGGCAGAGAAGGATGCGGTGATTAGTCAGCCACGGTTACGACGGGTGCTGTCCAAGATAACTAGTTAGGCAGTGGGTAAATGAGCAGCTATACGGGTTTCGATACATTCTGGACGTACAATACTTGTGGCGCTTCTTGCAGGTGAAGCAGTCAATCCATGAATATAAAGCCTTGCGTACTCGCCATGGCATGATGCCGGTGAGATGGTGTCAGAAAAAGAGGTATCTCTACCGACTGGTAGAAGTTGTGAGGATGGATCGAATTGGAGATTGTCTTATCCGTGTCTTGCATCCTGTGCCTCCAGCTTTTCCCTTTTGGGCAAGAGATACGCCCGCCCCCTCACCCGGACACGTTCAGGAGCAGGTCGCCTCCAACACACAGCCCTTTAATCTACACAATGTAATTTTTATTCCCTGCAGTTCTGCCTCCGATTGACCTCTTCGAATCTATCCTGCTGCGACAATCGACCAGAATGTCCCGAACATGGGTTGTCGTCGGTGCATCCCGAGGAATCGGCCTTGAATTCGTTCGGCAGCTAGCAAAGTCTGGACAACGGGTTATCGCTGCAGTGCGCAGCCCATCAAGTGCTGAACGGCTCTTCGAGCTAGTTTCCCAGAATACTCGGAACGGTGCTTCTCTGATCACCGTAGAGGAATGCGACATTACGAAGGCTGATAGTATCGACGTGAGTTAAGCGCCATGAGACATCTAATGCTGCTGACATAGAACTAGGCTTTTGCTCGCAGACTCCAAGACGTCGTACGAGACGAAGAGTTACGATTAACGAATGTAATTCTGAATGCCGGCATCAACCAGTATCCGAATCGTGCGACAGAGATGTACGTCCAATATCCATATCACCCGGTTGTTGCCCGTAGTCACACTTGTTAATCAACTTAGCTCCTTCGAGTCATTTACCCACCACTTGCAGACCAACACAATAGGTCCGATAATTGTTGCTCAGAAGCTGCTAGCCATCGACCCGACCACACCGCTAGAGAAACTTATATTCATTTCCTCCGACTCCGGCTCAGCAAGCCACTTTCGAAGCCACGAAGACGGGTTTGCCGTATATGCAGCTACCAAAGCAGCCCTGAATCAGTCGTTGAGACATATGGCGGCCGAAATTTCCCGGAAAGGTGGCAGGACGTGCGTGTTGGCACTGCATCCTGGCGAGGTCGAAACGTGTGTACCCTTCCTCTAAGCTATTTCAATTTTTTTTCTCATTTTTTTTTTTGGCTCGATGCGGCTGTCTACAGTGGAAATTAATGTGCTAATCAGTCGCGGCAGTGATATGGCGAATGTGCAGTTGGGTTGGGTAGTCGAGGGAGTGATTCAGCCCAAGGAGAGCGTGCAAGGAATGTTGAAGGTTATTGGAGAGAAAGGTGAAGGGGACAATGGGACATTCTGGTGCTGGGATGGGCGGGTGAGTTCAATATCAACCCAATTATTCAGTTGGACCAGGACTGATCTAACGAGAGATAGAGTCATCCATGGTGATACCATTAGAATGAATACGTGACACCCCGGGTTGCCTGTGAAGATGATAGGAAGTTGCTGTCATGGTGTAATGGATGTCTACCTATTGATACATGCTCGTCAGGTCAGACAAGATTCAAGCATATAAACTATATCAATCCAGTCCAAGAAAAAGTAAGCACATACGACCACAGGGTGTGGAAAACAGGGCTTCCCGTCCGCTCAGCCGTACTTAAGCCACACGCCGGGAGGTTAGTAGTTGGGTGGGTGACCACCAGCGAATCCCTTCTGTTGTATGTTTTTATATCTATTTTTATTTTTCTGTATTCTTCTTTTGTTTCTTTGTTCAGTCAAAGCAACACATTCCTGGGCGTTTCTGCCAAAAAAACTTCATGCGTAGGGTATATGAGATAGAAGGGCCCGTTTTATCATTGCCTGCTGGAATGCAGCGGACATCCACATTCATCTTATTTATTCCTTGCTGGCATTTACTGAATTGATAAACCAACCCAAGTATCTGATGTTACTATAATATCCAGTTCTTTTGCTGCCTCCAGGTCTGTCTCGCCAGTCTTCCACTTTGTGTAATCCACCTATCGGCGAAAATTCGATGCCCGTCGTCTACCGCCCTCTCCCAATGTATGAGACCACCTGTATCTTTCACGAGCCCGAGGAAGATTATCTCGAGTCATTACGAGGCAACGCCGTCCCATCATACCGCAACGGTCACTGTCGGGATCCCCGAGGCTTCATCCTGCGGCGCTGGTGAGTGACTTCCATGGAATACGACCCTTCGCCCCACTCTACGGACACACCGAGATGCGACATACCAACGTACTCACCGACTCGTAATATCCGCAGTAGGAAGCTTTGCATTTCAATGACTGCCATCGTTAATGCGACCGCATACCTCAGGAGCCAAGCAGTTCATTCTAGCCGGCCTCGAACTTGGGGTCTGATCCGGCTAGCATTGAGCGCATCTAGGCCAGATCCCCTTCCGAGACTAATGCGTGTTTGAACATATAGGTGTCTCATTTGACCGGCAAATTGCTCTTACATTTGAGATTACCAAGACACATCCATTCTTGTTAAGAGCCAGTAGCATACGTATAGAACGCGGTCCAACTTTGCCGGAGCGCCAATGCCCACTACTCTTGGGACGACAACTGCTGGATAACAGGATAGATTTAGACGAGCCTTGATATGAATTCTCTTGTTAACAAAATGGGGCAGTCATAATCGCCCACAATAATTAATGATGTACGTGAGGCTCGATCTGTAGAAATTCTATACGTGATATACCTACTGATCCATTTCACTTGGTGCTTGCATCCTGGACGTTCAAAAATTATTTACCTGGCAGTATCCTCGGTTCGCGGTCGAATAATAAACAGCCAGTTCTGACATTCCGCTACTCTAAGTAGTCCCGCATAAATACAGCCTGTCCTGGCACACATAACATTGTGACTCACCTTTCCAGAGAAGATTGTACTATCATGAGCAATTCATGAATCCTTGCAAAACCCTCAAGATACGCAGTTCAGATAGAGAAGATCCCCTGGCTCACCGCATTTTATTGCCCTAGGGCACTGAAAACATAGGACAGGAGAGTCTGTCGTAGCAGATTCGATGGCGATGCCGTTCTAGGGAGACGGATGAGATGAGTGAACATGTACATGTTCATAAACAGTCGAGTGATGGACTGAATATATACCCAATCAATAGGAAATCATAGTAGAAATGAATGGACGATAACATTTTATATATTCTGTGAGGCGAAAGCATTGACGATAATTATAGCATCCTCATCGAAAAGGAACGGCTACTCTTTGGGTAGGCCCAGAGGGAAGATCTTTTCTTATTTCGAAGATAATGCTTTCTGTTAGACGTGAAAGTTGCTCGCGGATAACGATATCAATGGCTTTGTGTGTCTGGATAGCTGGACATTGTTGCCGATGTTTAGCAAGACCAGTCTGCTTGGGAATGGGAGGGCGGTCTAGAACACATGATCTATACATTCGATGAAAGCGTGGTGACGCAAAGCGATACCTCCCCTGGAAGTCCATTCCTAACAGGTTGTGGTTATCATCATCATGTAAATTCTTTGCGACTTCTTCCATCAGCTTCACGTCACTCAATGTAACTATAACGATATAAGGGATAAATGTCCATCCTCTCACTTGGTTCATGCAAACAACTTCGGCCATGTCTCATGAAAACGACCCGTGCCTCTGTTGCGTCCTATGTGGGATAGAGCTTGCACTGTACCATGGGCTCGAATTGCAGGACGTGCATAAAGGATGGGTGGCATGGGCAGCGCGTAAATTGAACAACGGGAAGAGACTTATCGTGCCAGCGGCTGAGCTGGAACAAGTAGATCTGGAAATGGAGTCCCCAATTTGGTCTTCTCACTACCGTGCCGATGAGTGATATGATCATTTCCATCGTCTGACGAGCACAGCTCATGCGACGATATATCTAGCCATGAACGATCCGCTAACAGGCTACCTGTCAATATCTGGAATATCTCCATGCCTCATGACCGCTGAACGGGAGACGATGCCTCGTGTAATGGTCGATCCAGGTAAGGCGGTCATCTTTCCTGGGATAAATTTGGTCCGTCAGAGACCAATCGTCGGTTTTCAAACGGCAAGTATTCTTGAAGAAGATGGGAATAGGAGAAATGGCGCGCCCATTGGCTACGTAATGCACCCACACTGCTGGCTCCTGGTTGACCGTTTCCTGGGACATGAAGTTGTCAAGCGGGACCTGCGGGCATTCCTTCGTGCTATCGAGGTATATTGGAGAGCGGATTTAATCCTTTGGATGCCGGACCTAGTTCATGGCGCGGCCGAATTTCCTTGCTACGACTATGCAGCACCCTGGATCAAGCAAAACCTCGCTGTATATGTGACAGGAGCTTCAGACCGTACACATGTGTCAGAGAGTCCACTCACAATTCCTGATATCCGAAGACTGATCACAAAAGCTACCCAGGAACACGAGAAAGCTCTTCGACCCGACGTGTCATTGAGTTCTGTCATTGCTCGTATACCTATCGAAATCAGAATCATCATCATTGACATGATCTACCAAAGCCCTCCCCCATGTCACGAAAGAATCCAAGACACTGGCAATGTGCTAGAGGCCTTCCAATGGGAAATGCCTGATTCATACTGGCAGAAGCTCTGCAACCCAACGCTGATTTTCGAAGTGGAAGATATAATCAAAGCAAGGACACCGATTGACTGGGCCTATTTCTGTCACGGTTTGCGTGAGCTTTTGTTGCAAGAAGACTGGTACTGCAATAGTGGACTATTCTTCCGAGGTCGGATCCTGCATCTTACTGAATGCATCAAAGGGAGCCTTTCAGGAATCGTCTAGTTAACGAGGATTCCTTTCACCCCCAGCAAAGAGTTCGTTATATGTCCTTCGTTATGCAAATCGATGGTGGCAGTGTTAATGCCGGCATAGCACTTCGCTGTGTCACAGGTTCAAGGGTCTAACCATCGCTTTGAACCTTGAGCTTCTCTTCCGGATTTTAGTCATTCATCTTACTGCTTTGTTATCTCTACTTGCGTTGTAAACAGATATGTATCGTGACAACAGGATTGTCAGTAGGGAAGACTTCGAGATACACGTATTCAGGGTTGAAAGAAGCCAATGGCTGCTCAGTGGACTTCGACCGAGCTCATATACATCTAAAACGTATAATTGTTGAGGAGAACCAAGGAAGACTTAGGGACTGTCTTCTTTCGCTCGTTTTGTCAGGGAATTTGAATGTAGGTTCTGCGACTTCCGGTGGCCTAGGAATTCGAGATAGTGATATCCGACTATCAACACAGCCGGAACTTCTACAACGCCTGGTCAACGATGTCAGAGGGTTTCGAGACCAGCAGCCACTCGAACTGTCCAGTAAAATCAATGATAACATCAGTAATACTCAGCACTCCTAGTTATAGTCGATGATTTAAAGAGTCATCTCTACATAAAGACAATACGTCTTAGACATAAGCCCGAACAAGATATGCAAAGTTTCAAAGAGACACGGTTACAATCTATTATCTAGCAATCGAAAAATAGTCTAACAGATGTTGGTGAGAGTGTCTATTCAGCCATTTACAAAATGTGACTAGAGTGCTTGAAAGCTGGCGCACTCATGTAAGAAACAGAATGGTCATATTCTCCTGAGCCAGGGCAATGTTCATGAACCGAATCTTGAACGAATCAAATCCCCCTCCGTCAAATACCCCACCAAATGGCCCTACCCAAGCGCAAGAGGTCTTGCCGGCTAAGCATCACATCCTGCTCGCCAGGCGGAATCGGAGCACGACCCAGCAGTCTGCTGAATTCAAAGACAAGCGCAGGAGGGCCTCGATAGGTCGGGGGATCGACAGAAAAGTCCATATCAACCTCATCATGCTGCTTCCGGGCTGAAAGTGACATAGGAGTTTGTTCCGGGACCCATGTCTCAATATGAATTTGTCTGCGACTAGGACGAACCCCAACGAGAATCACGAGTCGGACATCACCTTCGGACACGTTTACCCACAGTTTTGCGGCCGTACGGAGTTTCTGTATAGACATGGTCATACCCCCCTCCACCACCCAGTGGGGCCAAGCTCCAGGTTCCGATCGCAGGATGGTGTTTTTGTAGGCCAAATCAGCCTCTTTCGTGATGTTCTGCTGTCCTAAGTATGTCGCTCCTTGAACTGGAGAGACTTCTCGCGAGCATACCCCCATGTTTGATCTCAGTCGGAGGAAGATTTCGTGGCCAAGACCCGCTTGGCTTCTTTCATGTGGTTCAGAGGGTACTTTCAGTATTAGAAGCCCAGGTATATGTGTGAATCTGACGTGTTTTGCTCCCAGGCTATGCCGGTGGGACCTGATGTAGTCGAAATGAGTGGTGTTAACGCCATTGAAGCTGAGGTAGCAATCTTCATCTCTTCCATCGGAAAGATCTCTGCATTTTTGTTCAATAAGAGCCTTCAACACTAGAAGCTTTGGGACGGGTACGGGGGAAAAGCAATAGGCAATCTCGTGTAGGATGGAGGTCGACATCTGTGCTATTGTGACCAGTACGGGACAAGAATTAGCAATAATGATGTCAGCGTTATGTAGTCCGTAGCTGATGTTGCTATAAGAACAGGAGTTTGAGAAGATGGATTGATGCAGTGTAGGAACTGATAGATTAACAGGGACAAGCTGTTTTCCTATCACCTATGTCGACCAAGATCGTTCACAAGGAATCTTGTCAGAGGCGAATGTGAATGTAGAGCATATATCATTTATTTACATATTCAGCATACTGAAACTTGACTTATATATTACAACACCTCCCAGACATACCATTAACGACTGTGAGATAGTGGCCGGTCAGAAGAATGATCTACACATCTAACAGCCTACGGTGAGCGCAATAATCCTTCTGATATTGTAGTGCGAAAACGGGACAATCCGTAGCCAACCAGGAAATGACCTGGTTAGGTCGTCGGGCCTTTCATGGGAAGAACTGATAGTCATTGTTCTTTTGGCGCGACTTACCATATATACACAGTGCATTTGCCTATAGCCGGTGTCAACCCCGGCAGTTACCGACACTAGCGTTGAGGACGAGCACGAGCTAGAAAAGAAGGCTCAAGGGGCTCACCTGCGACGGTTATACCCTTTACCCTGTGACAGCCAAGTCCCCCGTGTCGAGGCTATTACGCGTGGCCTGCGTGGAGTAAGGTACCGGATGTTCACGGAGTTATGACGGGGTGAGAGAAGAAAAGAAATGCCGATCATGATCATGATCAGGACAAGAATTACCGGCAGGCAGAAGTATTCTACCCCATATCCTCGCTGGTCTTGGCTACTTCACGAGCCGTTTTATTTGACCCACTCTTCGATTATTTGGATGCCATTGAATCTTTCGACAACATGAACAGGGAACGCCGTTGATTTTCTCAGTGGGCGGAATTGCATCATGATCATCATTGCGATTGTTGAGGTGACGTGAACGTAGAAGGGTTGACAAGAGGATGCTAGGACAAAGGGGTCTTATTCGGGCGATAGCTTTTGTTCAAGGTAACAGATTTGATCAGAAGCAAGCAAGAGTTCAGTAAGCGACCTATTACACGATGAGCAGGGAAGGGACAAAGGTGAGAGTAAGATTCCCCTGAAAGACCAGTTGAGATGATCTTGATAAGGGGTTGAGTTTCCCCTTCAGGCGAGCTTAACCCAAACGGGCTGTCAATGCCCATAGAATGAAGAGCCTGTCTGTCCTATTCCCCGCCAGTGTTATTCAACCGTCTTGGGCACCGAGAACTCTCCGAGCAACCCGAGATCGGAGCAATGATATGATTGATAACTATGACTGCTGATTGATATGATCGTTAACCTCGACCCATCGGCTTGAGGTTTGCCGATGAGTTTGCCGTAGCGGAGGCTACGCAACCGCCGATCATCAGATCCAATCCAGGGACCATGTCCGGATTGAGTCAGTCGGTCCAATGGTTGACTTGAATTTGTGCTGTAGTCGAGTGACTCCCTGGTTGAGGGCCATTTATTATCTAAGCGGGCCACAAAATCCCCGAAGCACCGGAACTACCAAATTTCCGCGGCCTTTTTGGGGAAAGTGGGTTGATTTCGCACCGCAACTTGCAGTTTGCATAGGGTTCAGTGGAGATTTTTAGGGTACGATCACGACTCGGCCGATGACGAATTTGACCCTATCCCCTGTTGGGTGATTACAAACCCAAGACTAATGACCCTGAACTGCTCCACACAATATTCATCTCTCAGGCACCTACATTGGTTGATGCATTGAAGTCCAGCTTCGCTCAGTATATATATGCCCATTTTTCCTGCGATGAAGGGTCAGACTGCAGAGAGGACCTTTCAATGGTAATTTTATGGTCACCGACTTTGCCTATGCTTCTTCAACTCACAGTATCGACAACTGAGAGACTATCTGGGAGAGCTGAGTGAGGTTTCTCCAATGGTTTCAGATCATCCGCGGCTATTGACCGGCTCGCATGTCTTGGCGCTAGAAAGAGAAAACCATTGGCGTCGTTGATTAACCAAATCTGGTTCGGATCGGCGGCGTCCTCTCCCAAAGATCTGGTGGGAATTGGCAAGACTGTCTAAGCCACTTTATTGCCAAGCTACTGACTTCGATTTTTCACTTTTGCAAATGCGTCCGGCCACTCATCAATCTACTGAGCGCAACTGATTGGTTACTGCGATTCTACCTGGTGTCGGCAAGCCGAGAGAGAGAGTGAACTATTGCAGTAAATCGGTAAAGAAGACTATAGAACGGACCCATGTTTAGCCTTGGTTACTCCAATCACGACTGTAGGAACCGTCGGAAAATAGTATCTGAGTTCAATGGATCTCGTCTATCGCTAGAATATCGGAGGAAATGAGCCCACCCCCTGGCGATTGGGTTCAGTGGAGAAAGTCATCTTGTTGAGTACAAGATTGACCTGGTCCCCTTGACCGGTGAACATCATCTTCGTCCGTCAAAGCTCGTTGGCTGACTTCGACCCAAGATGAGGCTTCTAACTTCACCTGCAGTAGCGATTGCCGCCGCTCTTCTGCTGATCAACGGTGTAGAAGGATCGCAATCTGAACGGAGTCGGGCCGTCAACCATTTTGCCAAACGTCATCCGACATATCGTGCTGCCACCAGAGCTCAGTCGAGCAATACCTCCGAGTACCGGTTTTTTAACAACAGGACCAAGCGTATGCCACACCCCAGCCCTCGGCCCTGAACTCTATCTGTGGCTGACATGTACTGACCCTTGGATAGCCCACTTGGTGGAAAGCTTACCTGATGTCCCCTTCGATCTGGGGGAGATGTACTCAGGGTCGATCCCTATCGGCGAGAGGAACAATGGATCTCGATCTCTGTTCTATATCTTCCAACCTAAGATAGGCGAACCATCAGATGATCTTACCATTTATCTCAATGGAGGGCCAGGCTGTTCCTCCGAACAAGGTTTCTTCCAGGAAAATGGCCGGTTCACATGGCAGCCTGGCACCTATGCTCCGGTCATCAATCAGTATTCTTGGGTGAACCTAACGAACATGCTATGGTACGCTACTGTCTAAGATGCGAATCGAAGGCATCTAAGCTGCACTTTGTGTGTCTAACTTGAAGTGAATCAGGGTTGACCAACCAGTCGGAACCGGATTTTCCGTTGGCAATGTTACAGCCACCAACGAAGACGACATCACCGCTGACTTTCTCGACTTCTTTCAAAAGTTCCAGGACCTGTACGGGATCAGGAACTTCCGCATCTTCATGACCGGTGAGAGCTATGCGGGTCGATATGTTCCCTACATCTCGTCGGCAATGCTAGACAAGAATGACACCACCCGGTTTAATCTGAGCGGTAAGTGTCCCATCCAGTAGACTTTATCTTCTTGTCAACTCATCCTAATACTCTAACGTCTTTGAAGGAGCCCTCCTCTATGACGCCTGCATCGGTCAATGGGACTGGATCCAGGCCGAACTCCCTGCCTACCCCTTCGTCAAGCAGCATGCCTCGCTCTTCAACTTCAACCAGTCCTACATGACCGAGCTCGAAACCACCTACGAAGAATGCGGCTACAAGGCCTACTTCGACGAATATTTTGCCTTCCCACCCACGGGTATCCAACCCCCCAAATACATGAACTACTCCGAGTGCGACATCTACAACATGATCTACTACGAGGCCTACAACCCGAACCCGTGCTTCAACCCTTACAAGGTCGTTGATGAGTGTCCGCTCCTCTGGGACGTGCTGGGCTGGCCGACAGACCTGGCCTACGAGCCGGCGCCCACCACCTACTTCAACCGCGCCGATGTCAAAAAGGCCCTGCACGCTCCGATGGACGTGGAATGGGAGCTCTGCAGCTACGACCTGGTCTTTGCTGGCGGCGAGTCCGACCCGGGTCCGGAGCAGCAAGGAGACGACTCACCTAACCCCACCGAGGGAGTCCTCCCGCGCGTTGTCGAGGCGACTAACCGCGTGCTCATTGCCAACGGAGACTGGGATTACCTGATCATCACGAACGGCACCCTCCTCGCCATCCAGAACATGACCTGGAACGGCCAACTGGGTTTCCAGTCCGCACCTGCCAAACCCATCAATATCCAGATGCCGGATTTACAGTGGAAGGAGATCTTCGACGCCCAGGAGGGATATGGCGGGTTGGACGGTCCGCAGGGCATCATGGGCGTTCAACATTATGAGCGCGGGCTGATGTGGGCCGAGACCTATCAGTCTGGCCATAAGCAGGCCCAGGATCAGGGCCGTGTGTCCTACCGTCATTTGCAGTGGCTCCTGGGTCAAGTTGAGACTCTCTAGTCTCGCACCTAAACAGCTAAACGTCATTGAGACAATTTGACTTGATAGTGTTCGGGTTTCCCATCTCGGGTTGATGATACCAATGATAACACTTTCGAGTAGAAACGATAGAACAGAAAAACACATGTACAGTTGGTGGGTTATTCGCATCGTTATTCAGCGAGTGGTAATGCTAAAATGTGGCAATTTTCGCCAGTGGAATACCGAGAGGGAAAAGCAGAAAATGGTCTTAATGTTCAGATTAAAAAGAAGGCATCTACGCTCTAATGTCCAAACTAAAGCTGATCTTGATCCTAGTATATCAAGTAACATAAATTTAATGCGAAGCTGCCTCACCCGATCTCATAGAGACCTGCTAGATATCCTCGTGAAGATCGGCTAGAATTTATCTACACCAGCACCCTCTGAAGCATTCCTCACGTCCCTTTATTGATTTAGATATACACCAATATCTTTACAATAATGTGTCAGTAGCTTATGAGCTAACCCTTGTGGGCGACAACTCTGCGCTGATTCGCCGCAGTACTCATCCCTCAATCTGAGCAAGAAGCCGTCTAATATACTTACCCTCACATTCAACTCCAACAATATGGGAATGGATATAGCATTCATGGCATCCTTTCCCTTGGTACACTTCATTCTAAGTTGGTGAATATCAGTAACCAGCTACTGGACGAGCTTCTAAGCTGCTTCTCCTTTACCGTAACCTTCACTTATTGATTAATCATTGAATATTGTTGCTTCCGGTAATCACTACATCCGCTCCACATTCCCTGGTCTCTGTCAATGCTGCTCTCCTTCACCGTCGCTGAAGGGTATATATACCCGACTGATTCCTTTGATGTAAACTTACCATTGCTTCCTCCCCAGGAGCCTGACTACCGAACATGGCTACACCAAAGAATCTATCTATACATTTGATTATAGCATAAGGTATTCCATATAATTTTAAGAAACACTGGATGCTTATCATACGATGTTGATCTGCACCGCAAAGCCAGGTCGATGGAGCCGGCCTGTATAATACGTCTCATGCCTTCGTTATGCGACTTTCCCGGTGCCGGGCACATAGAAATGACAGCTATCAAGAACAGGATGAACAGTTTTACCATGAAAGCAAGCCACAATGCAGATTGCATTCAGTAGTCGCTATACCGTCGCTATGGAATCTGCCAACTCTGGCGATTGCAGGGATTACATACAGGTCTGACCCAGCGTCTCACGGATTGTATAGGACACCGAGAACATATACCAATGCATGACTGTCGAGAAATTTCCACTCGCAGCTTCATGTTTCTGCCTGAGAATCGTATTATAGTACTGAAGCAAGCATCAGGCCGAGAACATCGGAAACTGTGGTTACCTTGTCCTCCTCTACCAAGCGGGGGGTAAGGCAGGGGAGCCGACGGTCTCGCTAGATAAATTAACGATGTTAATAGACTATCATCGATATGCAGGTGATGATTACGCGGAAAGAGACGACCGCCCCCATCACCTCGTGGCCCCTCAGCAGCTAGAGGATGAAGGCGAAACATGAACCTGAGGTGGAAGAAGGCTTACTGGAATCTTGATACTTTTCACTGCGTGGGCAGTCATCGGCTGTTTACTCTCAGTTACGCAGTGCCAAAAACACGTTAACAACAATAATGTCTGGGAGCATAGCTTGTCACACCTTTAATAGTATCGCAGTATGCAACACGTTACTGGCCCAGTTAATGCCAGTACTCCAGTATATGGCATTCTAGCAACTGGTTATGCTCATGCTAAAAATATACTGGCGCTTCAGGAAAGTGACAACTGATCTCCAAGACAGGTTAAATACGGAAATACGACGATAAAAAATCGTATAAGATTCGCGAAATGATAATCGTGGACAAGGCACATTGCACGTTACACTGATGATAACAGCGGCTGTGGTGGCAAACGGCGCATGAGGGATTGTGTCTATCCCTTCCTGCTAATAAGGCAAGGACACAATCGCCTTGCAGAGATACTAAACGCATCTGGTATGGCGGAAAGAATTGACGAACACTTGCGGCGATGGGAGGACTTGAAGGGGAGCGCCGGAGACATGCTTAGTCCAAATGGAGGCAGTGAGCTGGGACATTTACTTGAGACTGCCTTATGGCACCGCGTCAGAAGCTAGAGAAAGGCGTCTAATATCTACATCGACTTAAGATGAAGAGCAGACATTCAACGACATGTTGCAGCAGGTCACTGATATCCTGGATTGATCGGCATCTTTCATCATTATATTGGTGGTGTCTTTCACATTTTCAGGAAATATCACATTCCCTTCTAGTTGCTAGGCATATCCAATCTCTTCAATTAAAGTATCACGTCCATTAGTACCTACTGTGGGCATTTCTTACATTTCCTGTTTCTTTTCTTCTACCGGTGGGGATGCTATCATAAATAACATCCTTTTATATCTTCAATAGTTTCTCCATTATTCTAGTTAAGTCATCGTGATGTTCTGCTATTAATTACTGCTTAGTTCAATAAGTAGCTTAGCTAGCGCAGACGACGAAAGAACAACAGAGATAACTAATGGTTGTACATTCTAGAATGTATACAATTCTTCCCTTGGTCCTACCACATGGTACTGTTAGTACTGGCATTAAGTTAATCTGACCAATAACAAGTTACTTACTGTTCCGAATGCGGTAAAAGTACTGCCGCGGTCTTTTCGCCGAGGCCAGCCGACATCTCCGCGGCTTGAGTCATCGCAGGGAAGTAACTAACTAGTTAACCATTAACAACAACATAATGTTTGAACATATAGTCATCCCTGCTGCACAGCAGCCGGCGTTATAACGTTTTGGCCTACTTCACAGAAACGCTGTGTTGACATCAACCAACAACATAGATTGCGAAAATGGCTTCCAATAACGCATCTCTCGTTCCCTTTGGGGCGGCGATGCGTGAACAATTCCTCTTTGCTCCCAACTTCATAAACCTGAACCATGGTAAGCAGGTCCGCTGTAGTACCGAACGTTGATCTGACACCAAGCTGATGATGAACCCCAGGCTCATTCGGAACGTATCCTGCGGCGGTTCGCACCGCTTTGCGCCACTTCCAGGATCAAGTTGAGGCGCGTCCAGATCCCTTCATCCGCTACACCACTCCTAAAGCACTAGATGTCTCCCGCGAGGCGGTCGCCCAGCTACTGAATGTCCCCCGGAGCGAATGTGTCTTCGTCAAAAATGCCACGACGGGGGCGAACACCATCCTCCACAATCTGCCGTTCAAGTCAGACGATGTCATCATCTACTTCGAAACCGTCTACGGTGCTCTGGAAAAAGGAATAGTTTCCTTCATCGAATCTAAACCAGCTCAGATTCGTAAAGTCCGATATGAAATGCCGATTAGCCATGAGGAACTTGTGGAGCGGTTCCTCCAGGTTGTGCGCGACGCGCGGAACGAGGGATTGAACGTGAAGCTGGCTCTGTTTGATGTCGTGACTAGCCTGCCGGCGGTGCGCTTCCCGTTTGAAAGGCTCACGGAGGTTTGTCGTGAAGAAGGCATTCTCAGTTTGATCGATGGGGCGCATGGTATCGGGCAGCTGCCGTTGGATCTTGGAAAACTGCAGCCGGATTTCTTTACGAGTAATTGCCACAAGTAAGTTTCTCTCATCATTTGCTCGCTCTTTTTCTTGGAGTTCAGTCGACTCATATATGAGTGCTCGGTAGATGGCTATTCGTCCCCCGGAGTTGCTGTGTGCTCTATGTCCCGAAACGCAATCAGCATCTTATTCGAACCACCATTCCCACCTCTTGGGGATTCATCCCGTCCGAAGACTCTCCTGCCACGGCCCCCTCCGTCATGGAAACCGACGATGCTTCGAAGAGTGCATTTGAAAGTCTGTTTGAATTTGTCGCTACTAATGACGATACGCCCTACTTTTGTGTTCCTGCTGCATTGGAGTTCCGCAAGATGGTTTGTGGTGGCGAGGACCGTATCTATGAATACCTGGAAAGATTGGCCAATGAGGCGGCCGATATTGTTGCAGCGACACTGGGAACAGACGTTATGGAGGAGAGGAATTTGGAGTCTGGGAAAGAGAGTGATCTCAGGCGATGCGCTATGGCAACCGTCCGGTTACCGTTCACTTTTAGGGAGGATGTGGCAGTTTCTGATTCTTCTGCTACACTTTTGAATGCTGATGAGGCTGGCGCTGCAGTCAAGTGGTTTCAAACCACTCTGGTGGAGGAGCACGGGACTTTTGTCCCCCTTGTTGAGCATGGAGGTTGGCTGTGGGTGCGACTGTCTGCTCAAGTCTACCTTGAACGAAAGGACTTTGAATGGTTGGCTGGAATCTTGAAACTGCTGTGCCAGCGATACAGGGCAGAGAGATGTTAGTCTCTTAGTGAACTCTTTAATGAAGGTATTCTGGATAAGAACGAGTCAATCACTGTAACTGCCATGAATACGCGGCAGCATGGCGTCAGTAACGAGAAGTCTCTAGGTGAGGCTACGTCCCGTTGCAATGACTCGAAAACCAATTAATGCAACACTCGAGTAATGACGCTGGCTTTTCTATGGCTCCTCGCTTTGTTTCCTTGATGAGTAGTAGAGTCCCACAATAATAAGGAAGCTGATGTATAGCAATCTCCAGCCTCTGTCTAGGTGAGCTATAGATAGATGCGTACAACCATCAATCCTGCTCAGACACTTAGCGCACTCCAGCCATCCCAATCAAATTCCCATACTTTAGCGTATCAATCGTAGCATTGTACTGCTCCGACGAAGGCGACGTCGTAAGGATCATCGTCGAAACACCACCATCACCACCCGAGACAAAATGTTCTCGCAGAACCATCGTCAGCGGCGATGACCGGAAAGGAATCCTAGCTTGCTTCCGAGCCATTGCTCGGATGACCTCTTTCAAGGCAAGAAGATCCGTGTTGATCTGTCTGCTTTCCTGCTGCTCCTGGGGCGTCTGTTTCATCCGCATACTGGACACTGAACCCTTGTCATGGCAGAACTCTGAACCAGCAAGATCCACAAACACCATTTTCCCACCGAGACAGACATGAGGACATGACCTTATCACTTCTGTCACGTACTCTTCTGCCTCGTGAACACGCGCTTCATACTCCGCCTTCTTCGCCTCGGCCTCATCGATCGCCGTCTGATTGACCTGATAATCCGGATTCGGCACATACTTGCCATCCGGCATCTGGATAACAGCCTTCGAACTCTCCTCAATATAGATATCAGTTGCGCGTTTCCCGACGGGGACCAATTCAGATTGCCGCTCAACAACAGCATCCCGCGCATCAAGTAGTTCTCTCGTGACAATTTCAACCTCAAACACGGCATGCGTACGAGAACTCTGATCATGAATCGTAGATGTGCCCGTTGCTCTACTCTGAATGCCCGCCAGCAGCTGAGCGTGGAACTCATCAAACGTCAAACACGGCTTGGTGACGATCGGCCGCACGCGTACTTTCCCGTCGGCGAGGGTCTCTGTCTCCCCGCGGACGTGCGTCTTCCCGTCGGCGCCTTCGCGGATATGGCACTTGCATCGGCCGTTGAGGAGGTCGAAGGCGATGTTTTTTCGTAGTTCATACATGCGTAGGCCTAGGAGAAGGGTCTCGTTCTCTTGGGCATTCTTGTTTAGTTGGTCGAGATGTTCAAAGAGTGCTTTTGCAGCTGACAAGCAGAGGCCGAATTCATCGGGACGCTCAAAATCATACCCGACGATGGTGTGGGATTTGCCACTGCCTGAGTGTCCGTAGGCGAAGAAGTTGCAGTTATGTCCGCTGAGAACCCGGGGTAGAGTGGGTGCAACGACGTGCTCGAAGACGGTTCGGTTGGAGTCATCGGCGTTGAATATCCCGGTGAAAGCCGAGTCGCTTTTCCAGGGGCGGGACAGTTTCTGGGACGCTGGTGGTGTTAATGTGATCGTGAAGGTGTTTTTGGTGGGATTGGAGGACTGAGTGCGGGTGATTTCAGAAGCAGACGCTTCTGAGGGTAGTGTAGGGCGCCAGCGAGTGAAGACTTTGATGGAGGCCATTGTTGTGGTGAAGGTTACTTCAGTGTGTCGACATCATGGCAGTGTGAATCTTACTGCTGGGTTTTATATCAAAAGGGTCCAGCTGGTTTCTAGTCTAGCTAGAATAAGGATTAGCCTGTCCCAAATTTGGGCAGCCAGATCCTCCTATTGCGGGTCAATAATTAGCAATTATATAGAAGGAATACGAGTTCGACTGCGGAGTACCTTACCGTAATAGGTATCTGCCTTGCTTATGGCTGTCATCAGCTTCGTCATATGTTTCAGACTATATCTCGTAGTTGTGCTTTAAGTGGTTGGTTTGTTTTAGAGCCTCAATCACCGTTTATACTAAGTTTTGGCTGTTATTGGGGGCCAATTTGATGACACTCACAAGCCGGAAGATGGTGACACCTTGATGTCTATCAAAGTAGGTTATATTCAGCTCGTGCCTACTTCATCTTCACTTCATCTTCACTTCATCTTCACTTCATCTTCACTTCATCTTCACTTCATCTTCACTTAATAAAACTATACCGACATATCACTCATCACAAACCCACTATGACTCGTAACATCTCCCTCTTCCACCATAAAACTCGACGTGCCGGTATAGTACGCCCTCCCCTCCACGCGTACCACCACCGCATCCTTAGCGGGAGCGTTTCCACCCGCTACCCGCAAACCCGTCTCTACAATCTCAGCCTCAAAAGCACCTGCCTGGAAATGATTGGAGACAACCGAGTTGTACGCCCACCGCTGACCCACCGATCTCTCGCCCTTTGCATGTGCCAGCGCCATTCGAGCCGTGACACACGACCCCGTAGGCGATCGATCAATCTGATTATCCGCGAAGAAGCACAGTCCAGTCTCTGCTCCAGCTACTCCGTCTGGCTTGTACCCGACATTCGTATCCACCAGCATGATGGAGTAGAGGTATGATAATCTTTTGTCTTCGGGGTGCTGACAAGCGGCTTGAATGTCGGGATGCGTGACGAGATATGCCTTTAGTCGTTTCATTACTGGTGATAAGGCGTCAATATCGACCTTTTTCAGTCCCGTGGGACCGAATCCCAACTCGCGCATGCTGATCAGTGCGTAGAATGCGCCACCGTAACTGACATCGAGGGTGATGCTCTCACGCCCTTCTAGCTCGCTCCATCGTAGTTCAGATGGAATGGGAATCGTAAGGCTGATAGCAGCTGCGTACCCCGGCGTCGACAGGAACGATACCGCCCGTGCGGGATCAGACTTGATTCCATCGCCTGTTTCCTTAACAGGGACAGTGATACGGACCAATCCACACGGCGCATGCAAGTTAACAATCACTGTTTGCGATGCAACATCCACAACCAACTCATTCCGCTTGGGGAAAACATTCAAATCGTTAGTATCGACGAGAAATCGGCCCAAGGCGATAGTTGCGTGGCCACACATGGTGGAAAAGCCGCCGTTGTGGGTAAAGAGCACACCGATGTGCGCTTGACCGGATTCGACCAGCTCCGTGGATGGTCGGAGAATGGCGCCGTACATGTCGTAGTGACCACGGGGCTCGAGCATGATTCGCTTGCGGAGGTGGTCATATTGATCTCGGGCTTGATCGCGTTGGGACAGCAGTGTCCCACTGAGGGGAGGAAACCCCGCGTAGACAATGCGGGTGGGCTCGCCGGTGGTGTGCATGTCGATGCATTTGAGGACTTCGCCGTGGGAGGCGGACTTGAGAGCGTGGGTTAGGTCCATCGTGGGAGATTGAGTGTGTGAATAAGTGTATGAGGTTTCTGTGAGAGCAGGTTCACAGTAACTCCTGGGAGTCGACGACTAATAAATGAATGAACGCTTCGGCTGGAATCCCGAGATTGGCGCGGGGTGGGGATGCCATCCGTTATCGGTTAAGATGCTAAGAACATGCGACATGCCTACTGCAGTGGTTATATTTTGAGTGCATGGTGTTACTTAGGAATTCTTCTCAATTTCTATTGTTTATATAATCCTCAAGACAGTGGCTTGCTACTCTACAGTCCCTTCTCAACCGCATCCGCCATCTCGCCCAAGGTATCAAACCGCCAGTCATAGATTGTCTCCGACAAATTGCCCATCGTAGCCCCCGGCCGCTCAATCCACACCGACTTCAACCCCATCTTGCGCGCCGGGTGGTGGTCATGAAACTGGCTCTGTGCCGTCTGCAGCACCTGCGCTGGCTCGATGTCGAATTTCTCCTTGACTGCCTTGAGCATGTACTCGAAGTTCCGGAGATCCGGCTTGTAGGAGCCAACATCTTGTGCCGTAATGATGAGATCGAAGGGGAAGCCTTGTAAGCTGCCCGCATTGGTTTTGGCAAAGGAAGCGCGATCGACGTTGGACAGCACCACCAGCTTGTACTTCTTCGCCAGTCGCTTCAACGCATCGACGGTATCCGGGAAGGCGGGCCAGTTGCCGATCGATTCGCCAAACTGGCGGCTTTCTTCCTCGGACGGCTGAGGCAGGCCGAGACGCTCGGTCCACCGAGGATGAATGGTGGTGAGGAGTTGCGAGTACGGCATGTCGGGCGTCTGTGCTTGTTGCGCGTGCTCCAGTTCGTGGTACACGGTGAGGAGGTGTTCGCGGGTGAAGTGGGCATTGCCCTTGTCGAGACTGGGTTGGAAGGCGGCCAGGATGCCACCTTCCCAGTCGACTAGAGTGCCGTAGACATCAAAGCTGAGGAGACGGTAGTCGGAGAGTTGTGACATGTTGAGTACTCAATTGTGGATAGTGACAGACAAGAAAGAGATGGGACTTTCAAGAGGGTGCTGGTAGAACTTAATATACTTGGGAAATAACGAGGCGGGGGTTAAAACGGGTGAGAAATCCCCTGCAGCCGGACGCTTTTCTTATCGCCCACATGGCGGGGACCCTTTCCGGCAACAGGATCCGGTCCGGTCGGAGCCATGACTTTGTCTAAAGGATTCTATTCTTCAAGAGACTGTCATTCACGGCCACGACAGAAATTGGCGCAGATTGCATTCCATCCCCCGGGTACCTTCACCCGAGTGGGTCAGGTGGTCTCTCCGACCGGATACTGGATGCCTCAGGCATTAAGGCTGCAGAGAGTCGGGGATGAGACGCTAAATCGAGAGATGCATTATAGACAATAGTCAGTGAGATCTATGGATCATATTTTCCTCACTAGCCAGGCTGGATGATGGTCAACGGGCCGCCCATTGCAGGCAGTCTCAACACACCGGGCCAAGCTGCCCAGGTAGAACTTCCGCCCCGTCAGTCCAGGGCCATAGTGGGCATATTTCCCCGAGTTCGTCATGATGGCATTAGGAGATTGTGCGATGATGGGTTCTGTAATCATGCACCAGCAGGTATCCGTGATAAATTGGACGCCGAACTTCTCCAGCTCCTGGACAAGCCCGGCTTGGTCAGCCAAGCCGTGCGTCGCACGACTACAGGTTACCATGACCGTCATCCCGTCGCATTTCGTACGTCCCTGACAGAGTGTAGCTAGTTTTCGAATTTCCTTTAGTGAGAAGTGCGGGTTACCAAGAGAGATGAGATCCACGGGTTGGGCGTCTGATGCAGTATTCAGCGTGTCCCAACAAGGTATCAAGTCTTCGATCGCCACATCCAGACAAGGTGGGTGGGATCCGACCGGGATGGCGGCTTCTAAAGTCTGCGCCTCCGGCGTGATGCCCACCATATGGAACATCGGAGCACTTGAGACCGTCGCGAAGGCTGCGCCAAAAGCCTTGAGGTCATCGTGGTTCGGGGCCAGCGATTCCAAGCCCACGATCACCGGGATCTGATTGCTTGCCAGTGACCCTACATGGTAGCCAAGAAGAGGATAGAACGAGTCATCGAGGTTGTGCAGCCTTTCAGTGTCATGCAACCGAACAATCAGTGATGCTTGGCGATTGGTATCAATATGAGGCCCTCCTTTTGGGGCACGGCCAGTTAAAGCGATGGCGATGTCGAGAAAGTCCGGATACTTCATGGTACGCGCTCCAAGCACGCTGTTGGCGTACACGACAGCATTGGATTCTGCCCAAGCGACTTGATCTCCAAGCTTCGGGGCGCTGTCGAGTTGGTAAGGGCCGCATGTGAAAGTGGGTTGCGCACCCATGTCTATGTACGCTTTTGCCAACCGATCGGCCGCTTCACCAAAGGTCACATCTACGCCTTGGGCGCGCCATCTTTTCTGGTCGACGGAGATAGAGTTCAGGGTGGTCGGAACCAGGACATGACCGCCCAAGCTGCGCAGTTTCTCTGCAAATAGAAGAGATCCAGGGCCGGTGTAGATGCAGCCATCAACGTGAACTTGGGTAACCGGGATCAGTTCGCGAACCTCTAGTAACTCGGACATTCGCAGAACAATCTGCATGGCCACGCGAGCAGCTTCTCCATATTCGCCCTGGATGAACTTTCTATCCACATCGGACAGCTGTACGTTCGTGGTCAGCAGTGATGGTATGTTGGAACGGCACTCAGACAGCTCATGCAAAGCCCCGGGTGCTTCCTTGTCGAAGATGTAACCGTCCACGACGGTGATGCATGTGTCATGAAGTTGCAATACCCTGCGAAAGTCGACTGAATTCAGAGTTACTACTGGAATGGCCTTGCCGAACATCTCCTCCGCGACCATCACCCCCAGGGTGAGAATATCCTCCCGGCGCTCGAACAGGATCGCCTTGGGTCCGCGGTTGTTGAGCAGGAGTTCGAGCATCACCCCACTGCCGGAGCAGGACCCCCGGCCACCGGGAATGGCGAGGATGCGGCCTTCCAGGGAGTGGCCACTCAAGGGATGGTGTCGGTCAATCACTTGGCCTGTTTGGGGGTCGACGCCACCCCAGAAACTCAACTCCACGTGGCTGGCAATCAGCCCTCCAGACGCCGTTCCTTTTACATGGGGAACTCCGTGGCAGAGGGGGGAAGATGACATGCTTGTCAGAGGAGGTATCATCTCAGGTACGTACTAGAAGTGTCAACGCTTGCATAAGGTTCTTTGAGAAACGAGAAAGACGATGCCAATGAGGAGAATGTCCAAGCGTAGGAAAATCTTTGGTTCGGTTTATTCGGCAAAGTGAGCCAGCGAGAGCAGCCTCAGGCGATAAGTAGTCGCCCGCTCGGGAAGGCCTTCCGAGGACTCCCCAACCATTGACTTTCCCATGATTAGTAAATACTCGCCTATCTAACTACTAATCAATACTCCACTCATACAGTCTAGCATTAGCCTATCACCTTCAGATATAGTCTCAGTAGTAGATATTTCTTCGTTAGGCTAGCCATGGCCATTTCCCCATCACTCCCGCCGACATCGTGGACTTCGCTGGCCTTCCCGAAACAGTTACCCAAACCCGGATAGTACAGCTACTAATGATAGTCCGGCGCAGGTGCCCCACAGGCTCTGAGAAGATGGATTGAGTGCCGATATATACCTCTTGAAGTAAGTCTCACCTGTTTCAAGCCACATCAACACAAACATCAGCGGCCACTAATGCCTACGTAGCCTTCCCGAAAAGCACTATGTATACCGACTGGAGTGGGACTCGCTTTCCGCGGCAATATCCAATATAACCATGCTTAGTGACAGAGATATGCCCGATAGTTATTGGACCTGCAAGGTCCAAACTCAATTCATTCCGCGCTCATCGCCTTCTCGAGCAAGCAGCGGATGCAATCAGCTTGCTTCTTCAAAAACCAGAACCAACCACGGAGTGTCATGACATGATCTTAGATGAATGAGCTTATAGAGTTGCCTACGTAGGCTTCCATCTTTCGTCTGTCTGTGTAGGACTTTACCAGCCCCGCTATCCCGTCTTAATAGCCATTCGCTAATCGTTGGGAGCATTACAATGGCGTGGCTTCTCGAGCGAGGCGTGCTCGGGATGGAATCCTATTGCGCAATGCCATTTGTATGGGCTCCATGACGCGGCATAGATCCACCGATAACAACAAGCCCGCTCAAGCCAACATAAACATTACACTGACGGAGAGCGCGATGCTACTGGGCTCATCGTTGCAGAAGGGGTGATCAACGTCATAACGTTCACGATTCGGTGAGTTAGTTAAAGCAATTGCCTGGGCACTGGATTATACAGGGCATCCGGGATCTCATCAGCCAGCCGGATTACCAAAGGTGTTCCCTTTTACTCGACCACCCGCGGTGGTGAACTGAACTATGGACAGTTGGAGGATCTCAATGAGAATAACAATGTCTGGCCATCTTTTGAGCAAGAGAGTGATACTATTTCTGGATAAACAGGCCGCTTCTGTTTCAGGAAGCTGCACCGGTAGATGGTAGATAAGAACGGTGCATACAGCAAATGGAGGAAGTAGAAAGTGGTCGAGATATATATAAAAACATCAACTTACCCATAACTCGGAGATCAATTGTAACATCCATATGCCACGTTTATATATTTCTTATCGATTCATATAAGATATAGTCGCAGTACCAATATAAGAATATAATTGGAATTGAGAATTGCCGGATAGCTAGAGAGATTATGAAACGAAGCGCTGCCAAAATCAAGTCTTGAATGACTGGTGGGCAGAACTTGGCCTTTTTCATCTCATTTTACTGCAATTCTTCTTTTTACATGTGAACAATAGATGGGATTGCTTCTAAGTTTTCCAAGAAGGCCGAACAAGAAATAGTCTCGATGGATGCCTGTTTGGAAAGGGTTGATTTTCCAGTCGGCGGGCCCGAGCACTCCACCCCACTCGGATGTCTAGAACAGAGCCAATGGCGGATGGCATTCCTCCTTTAGTGGTTCGATAGTTGGGAACGCGTGGCTTGATTTTAAATTTAGCATAATCTTGAAAAGTGACACGAGGGCAGCCTCCAATTTCCGGAGACGAGCAAGCGGGGGCTGCTTATATCTTTGCATCTGCCCGTTATCCCCGAGGGTTAACGGTTTCTCTCTTGTGCTGCATGTCTCTGACCCCTTGTCACTCGTTTGGTCGTCTATAGCATTCATTCCTTCACTCATCCACTCATTTGCTTATCTCAGTCGCTCCTTATATTTCCAGTTATCAATCCAACTATGCGTCTCATCCCTTTCATCATCAGCCTCGGCTCCCTAGCCGCAGCCATCAGCATCACCGAACCGGCCCTCAACGCGACCTACGCCGCCGGTTCCACCATCACCGTCAACTGGACCACCGTTGACACCGATCCCACCACTTTCAGCCTCTATCTCTGGAATTTCGTCTATTGGCCACCCTCCTATGTACCCCTGGCGATCAACATTCCCACCTCCGATCTGTCATACGCCGTGCAAATCCCCTGCGACACCGATCCCGAGTGGGGCTACCAGATCAGCGGGATCAACGGCACCAACGTGTATATTATCTACGCCCAATCCGAGAAATTCTTCGTCTCCGACACGGCCAACGCTACCGACTGCGTGGATGCCAGTGTCACCGCACCTGGAGGAGCATTCCCTACATCGACCTGCCCTGCAGCATCTACCGTTTATGTCACGGTGAGCCCTACCGCGTCCAGCTCTGCTTTGTTCCACCACCACAATCATCATCATGACCACTCCACCCATCATCTCCCGGCTCCTCCTTCATCCACTCCTGCTCCTGCTCCTGTCTCCTCCTCGTCCAGATCTGTCAAGCCAGGAATCGTGCCTAAGACTATTGGTTGGTGTTCAGACTATTCCCACCCTGTGACCTTGGACCAGGTTCCCACGCCGACGGCCGCCTTGTATGAAACGGTGACGGTGTCCAAAGCTAGTACTCAGGATGTCAGTATTGTGACGGCTACCACCACTGTGAGTGTAGTTGGCAGTGCCGGCGGCGATGGATGTCCATTTGCCTGAGTCGGTGATTCTTCGAATGCTTACTTTTTCCCTACCTATTGACCTGTCTGATGTGAAGCTACTACTACTATTACTATGTAGAACAATGCCCAGTGCCTGCACAGTGTGGTGTGCAACTTGGTGCCTGTTTCTGTTACGTGTTATATGTACCAGCTTATAGACTACTTCTAGAGATTGTAGATGTAAGTTACGGTCAAGAATCTGAAATGTTCACTATTGTGCGCATCTCAGCGGCTAGCGCGCTGGGGATATGGTCCGGGGTTGGTAAACAAGAGCTACTCAAATAGTTACAGGGGGTGAAATCTAAGGGATCGTGCGAAACAAATCCTTCTCATACTAATCAACATTCACTACCAATCAACCAGCCATATATAAGGTACACTACAACAAACTCTCCGCTACTGCTGTATTCCCCACTCCTCACATAGATCTCACTGGAGATCCTCGGTGTGAGCTTCGAGATCAGCCTCTCTCCGTCGCTCACTTGCATCGGGAAGGTATCGAAGCGATTCGCCTGACCTTCCCATTCTGCCGGTCCACTGAATAAAATTCATGCTCGTTCTCCCTGGTTAGTTGTGACGCTTTCAAACTCATTCATAATTTGTGAGAAATATCTTCGTTGACTTTATGTAGATAACGACGGGCGCTCGTCTCTAAGCGATGCAAACACCACGTGCAGTGCAGAAGCATAACCATTCTCCTGCTGTTGAAATGCGACAGAGATGCACGGTTGACGCTCAGTCTGCACGGAGTCTTGGAGCTTTCGGAACCAACAGCCAACTGATCCCCGTAGCGCATAGGAGAGCCAATAACATAGGCTGCAGCGCCTTGACACCGGTGTGGGAGGAGATGATCCCTGTTAATACGGGGAAGAGAGATCCGCCAATTTGGCCCAGCACGAAGACGAATGCTGACAATAGATATTAGAAGTATATTCTTCGTGAATTTATAACACCATACACGTACCGATTCCCGAGGAGCGAATATTAGCCGGGAAAATCTTGGACGCGACGGATATTCCCTATGAGCATGTCAGTTGATTTTAGGTTTATGGTCAGACATGTTAATACTTACAGTCGCAAAGAATGGCCCGGAAAAGAAGCCCAGCAAACAAATGGCCATAGCCTCGACGCCAATATTGGGCACACTGTAGCATGAGTCAGTTGAAGATGATCTAAAGAGATACTGGGCGAACTCACAGCCAGAATACCAGCTCCAACCCGGCACACAGAGCCGCGTAGATGAAGATCATGCGACGCTCTCCTAAACGATAGGTAGGTTCAGCTAGGACGAGCCGACCAAGAAACGATCCGCCGTAAAAGCCCGTCGGGATATAACCCATCTGGTGTACATCACCATGCCGAACACGAACCAGATACTCGACAATCCACCCTAACTCGCTGTCAGTCTCGCTTTCACTCTACAAGATGGGATGGGTTCACCTACCGCCGGCTGTGATGGCCGCTCCCAGGAAGAAGAAAAAGTACAGGCTTGTCAGCCAGACCGCTGGCACACGAAGGGTATCCTTGATCTCCCTTACTGCGCGGGTACTGCGAGCGTCGTGACTCGACGCCTGCGGGTCGTCGCTGTGGGGGACTGAGGACTGGTGGACAGACATGCTATCACGAAAGGCTATCAACACCAGTATCAGGTTGATCAGACCCAGCCCCAGTGGGAAGATGTAGAACAAATTCCACTGTGACTGCTGATTCGCAGACGCCACTGCCGTGGCCACCAACGGGCCGACGAGACAACCGGCCATGTACATGGCATGGATGAAGCCGAGCCAGCGATGGGCGGCCTTGACTGCAGCGACATATGTATTGGCATGCGTGTCATTGAATGCCTGTCCCAGACTTGCCAAGAAGAATGTGATCGCATACAATGGGAACGGCGGCAGCCAGGCGCGCAGAACATGGGCCAGCACCTGTAGGGCAGCTCCCAAAGCGAGCATGGCCCCTAATCCGAGGTATTGGCAGAGAGTGCTATTGGTCAGGGCGGCCACCAGCCAGCCCACAAGGGTTGTAACATAGCTGGCATGGTCAGTATTCCCATGCTCACACGTGGGTTTGAGCACTGGACCTACACAACAATTACCAGACCGGTACTAACGTGGTACGACTCGAGCACGTAGGGAAGCAAGGAGCCCAGACTGCCGTCGTTGACACCTGCCACAAAGAAGGAGAAGCCCGATGCGATGAGCTTCAGGTAAGGGGCTTTTGCCTCGGTAACTGAAGAAGCATGGTTGGGTTCTTCTGGCACGGTCGGGATTGACCGCTCTCCCAGCTCCGTGAGCGAGATAGATTCGCGCGCAGTGGTGGCTGCCATGGAGAACGATCAAACTGTGCTTCCTAGATCATATACCTGGGGTTTATTCGTCTATTATACTAATGAATCTCTTTAATTGTGCGCTCCTCACAAGAAGAAAATCGGAAAGACGGGCAGTTACTCCGTTTCTCCGCTTTTGCGGGGGGTGGGGAATACTGCCGAATGCGGTAATCTGGGCAGCTGTCATTTCTTCGATGCCTGAGGGTGCCTACGAGAAGCTTCCCACGGTCGCATTTCAGCACTCTGGCTCTCTACTGGAATCTGACTGGAAGTTCAGTTGGACAATGCAACTACTAATTGATATATATCTTGCTTATAGGCAATTTTGCTGTCAGGCGAGATCTTTGCCGTAGCTTCGATGAACTGAGGGATTGAATATATATATAGAAGAACCCTTCCGTTCTAGTAATACTATATACTCAAATGACACTGCTGCTGCTAGTAAAAAGCGCACCAAAAGATAATACTATCACTGAAATGAAAGATGAAATGGTGATCAATTCAGCTTATTATCAATGGGAAAGGTGATCTGCACTCAATTCTGTGACAGGTCTATGCCTCTCTATGTTTAACCTATAGGGCGCTCCCGTGGACGTCAATACTGAGAGAGGCCCATGCGTTGCAGCATCTTTATGCCAGACGTATGAAGCGAACCGATCAATCTGCCGCAGGGAACTATGGTGGTGAATGGCTTGCTGATTATCATGGCCATAACATCACGAGCTCAGCCTACACAGGACAAGGGCAGTACACCCGAAGACCATATGGCATCGCATTCCTCGAATCAATGCCGAATTCTTTGTACTAAGGTCTCGTCACAGCTCACCCCTGTCTTCCACATCAGACCGTCCAATCCTCTCATGAATAACAGCCGCAACCTCGTCACTGTTCTTCTCCAGAAATACCATATGACCATTCCCATGAATGCCAATTTCCGCCAACCGCAAGTGCTCTACCTGTACGCCGGCCTGCTGCAAGAACGCCACCGTGCACCAGTCATACTGCGCATGGTATGATGCCTCCGTCGTCACCAGCAGCACAGGAACCTTCCTCAGGTTCGCCAGCTGCCGCGGTGGTGGATCATCCGCCTGAATGATGCAGTCCGACAGGGTTGACGAGTTCGAGGGAAGAATGGTAGTGGAGAAATCCGTCCTCGGATTCGACACCGGCGGCGAGTATGCAATAGGGATGTCAGTCAGCCCGTATGCTCGCGCAGAAGTATTTCCGAACACCGCGGTGCCAAACGGAGGACCACCGGGCTCAATGGACACAATCGAGTGAACCAGATCCGAGCGTTGGTCGGCCAGTAACCATGCCATCGTTCCGCCTTGCGAATGAGCCATCAGAATAACTGGCCGGCCAATTCGATCCAGGAGGGCGGCGCCCGCGTCGCGCATGGCGGTCTGTTGCAGCGCATTATCGCTGACAGACGGAACTGCACTGGCGTAGTAGGCATCGAAGATGGGATCGTGCATCACCCCCGTTCCCGGCCACTGGGTGTGCAGTGATGCTTGTGGCCACAGCTCATATCGCTCCGGCGCAGTGAAGTATCGTTGCAGGTGTTCCGCCGAATACGTCTCCAGCGGGCCATTGAAGGATTGCCAGGGACTGCGGCCGCGAAACGGCTGGTCGAACAGATAGCATTCGTAGCCTTTGTCAAGGAAGTACGATGCCCATCCGGGCTGGCCGTCTGGCTTGTTCAACCAGTTCTGTCCATGCGGTGTTAGTGCGTTTGCGCCAAGTGAGTCTGGGTGGCCCTACTGTCGCCGTCTGCGCCTGACCATGCACAAACACAATCGGGTATGGCTGCGTGACTTGTGCGGGCGTCAATCGCTCGACATACATCTGACCGGTGTAAACATGCTCGCCATTGTCGGTAACCGAGTAGTTTCCTCCGACGTAGAAATACGTGCGCTGGTGGATGGGATCGCCACGGGTGGGAGAGAACATAGCCAGAAGGTATAATCCGAGCCAAGTGAACATCGTGGAAAACCAAGGTTCAGATGGCAGGAAGATAAGCTTGAATTCATTTTCATCAACAGAGATGGCTGCTGGTGTGTCTGGACGAGCTTGGGATTGCCGTGGCAACCTCCCGGCAGGTCATCTGCCTCTGCCGTGGACGCATCACATCGGTGTGGAATCGGTGTACGTCGGTCAGAATTAAAGTATTGATAAGTAATTGTGATTCTGTTACTTAATAACCAATACTTCAAGAAGAGGGAGTATATTCAGTAGCCAGTAGATTTACCTGTCCTGAACATATGCTGGCTGTTCAGGCTGCTGACCATTAGACTTGTAGTTCAACGTCCTCTGTCCGGAACCTGTTATTAGTATCAACATTTCTCCAGTTGACAAAAGAACATGAATCTCTTCGTTGAAAGCACGTCGTTAATTTATTTACGATCTATCAGATCGAGTAGTAGACAGATATTGAGTGTAGGCATATGGCCCGACCGTCAGCTTAGTGAAGAGATCGCAGTCAAAGAGCACAAGCTGCTTCGGAGTTGCATGGCTGGTTGCAGACGGGCCTAAAAGGCTTTTGAGTTGGTAGCACCGACGACGTGCCACCAATAAGAAGGACTTAGAGACCCTGTCGCCGGGCTAAGCAAATATCCACTTCGTATCCTGAGATCATTGTAAGTGGTAAGTAGATCCACTGAAAGTCATCTTTCGTGCCTGACTAACAAAATACACTGATCCATATACTGTAGTACCATGATGATCGGTCGCTCACAGGCCAGACCCTGAACGACGCTTGGGGGCCAGATTCGAGGCGCCGATTTGGGGGCGGAAGCCTGACAGGACCCCTATTTCAAAGGGTCCGTCAAGATTGCTCATTTCCCTAGGGCCAGCCTGGAACCAATGAGCCTATGCGGTTGGCCTCAAACTAGTTGGTTCTTGCATAGCGGACTAACAAGCAGAGATGTTCTTTTCCCGTTTTCGTCAGCAAAGCTTGTCAGCCGTGTTTCAACCTTGGCTCTCCGGACATGACACTAGAACATCCTCGTGTTGCAACCATTGGCCAGGTAAATCGCTCGCTCCTGGCGAGCAGATCAGGGTTTCCTAGACCGAGCCAATGATGAGAGAGACGTATATTGCTGCCTAGTGATTTCTGCCCTTTGGGTTTGAGGCTAATGTGCGAAGCTTTTGGTGCGAGTGTTTGTACGAGCTGCGGAAATCCTTTGCGCCCCGAAATCTGCGTCACACGCGGTATCGTTACTGACCATACTTACACCGGGCTGGTATTCAGGATGCCGTATTACATGACATTACATACGCACCATTGATTATTCTCCGCGGATCCCGACACTCTGCTTCGGCCTCCCAGGAACCGAGGATCTTCTTTTGCTCTCCTGGACTGCTGTGGGAATACTTTGCTACAAGACTTGTGCCGCAGGCTGGGACTTCTGCCGAGGACCGATCGCACCTAGCGATACCATCATTTTGGCACCCATCTCCGTACAAACGACTCCCTACCCCATCGATGGGTTCCCCAACCCGTCTGCTCAGGCGCCTTCTTCGCCAGGTGCGGCGACATAACTGGCGATGGCTGCTGGCATATTCGGCGCTGAGCGTCCTGTCAACCGCCATCTTCCTGTATCTTCTTCTCGCATACTACCTCGCTGGTGACCCGCGTCTGGTCCCCCACACGATACAGCAAGCGCGGAACGTCCTCCTCGTCACGGCACATCCTGATGATGAAACTTTGTTCTTTAGCCCGACTATCCTGCATGGCCATGACAATCCGGATATCACTCGCTCCTTGCTGGTGCTATCGACAGGTGCGTCATTATCTACGGTAAATCGATTCAAAAGTGTATCTGTCTAATGAGTTACAGGAGACTATCATGGCCAAGGCGATATCCGTAAAGGAGAGATCGAACGTAGTTGCGCCGCCCTCGGCATCCCGTCTGATCACTGTGTCGTCCTGGAGCACGGTGCCTTGCAGGATAATCCGAAGAAGTGGTGGCGCCAGGATGTCATTGAGGACATAGTGGCCCATTACGTCCACATGTGGAAAGTGGATCTGGTACGTCCTTCCACTCTTCCCGAGTAGTATGCAAAATCACTTACTGAGATGATGGTAGATCTTCACCTTCGACGATGGTGGTGTATCCGGCCATATCAACCACAGAGCTGTCAGTGCCGGAGTCCGGTAAGTAATGAACCATCATGATGACCTAGAACAAAAGAGGCTAATTATGAGTAGAAAATACGCAGAGGAATTTCCGCATGCTCCACCGGTCTATGCTCTCCAGAGTACATTCCTCCTGCGCAAGTACTCTTCGCTGATTGATTTAATCTTAACCTCGGTGCCATTCTCCTGGCGCATCGGAGCAGCTGTTTTGACCTCCCCGCCTGCGCCCACCGGACATGACAGCTATGGAAATAAAGCGCTGCTGGTCAGCCCATGGCAGACCTATCTTGTTGCGCGAACCGCATTCAGCCAACATGATAGTCAGTATTCCTGGGACCGGGTGTTATACTTGGTAGTGAGTCGGTATATGTGGTTTAATAATTTGTATCGGATAGCCTAAGCCAAGCATCAAGTTTGCGTCAAGTATTTCTTCCATTAAACAAAATTAAATAAATGTCTCCAATATGATACCCAAATCTAGACACATGAACAAGAAAAAAAAAAAAGGCTATCTAACCAATAATTACAAGTTAATCAACAATCATGCGTTTTCCGCACCATCTCTATCTCCTGCGCCAGTGCCTCCCTCTGATTCCTTGCCCGGGCCCGCGCGACACAAAAGCTCACGGCCCAGCATCCTCCCACTAACGTGAACAGAATCGACCCAAATACCACCCGTTGATCCATATTCGCAAACGCCTTGATGAACCGTGCGTCTTTCTCATGCCAGGAGGAACTGCCCAGATGTCGAAATAGCGGGGTATTGACCAGACCGTTGAGCATATGCATTCGCGGGTTCTCGGGGGGCCCAGTTAGAACGCGGAGAGTGGAGGTATTGCGCTGCATGGTGTAGATGGTTCTGTAATCTGTTAGCCACATCACTTCCGAAGGGCACACATAGTAGGGTGAGACATACGAAGCATAATGACACCCCGTGCTAAACATTACCGTAATATAAGGTAAAAGCGACCATCGTCGATTAAAGACCGGCAGATTGCGCACCAGATCACCCACATAGGTATTATTCGGCGTCGCGAGCATCATCCCAATGGAGATACCCACGGGGTTCGCCGCCGGCGCGACAAATTCGAATCGACGCAGGGGTTCCAATGACCGTTTACACGCCAGATCGTAATCCAACACGGCGCCCCCGTACTTGTGTAGAACCATGTATCGCAGGGCGTCTACGCGCTGGACGAGGTGCGGGTAACTTTCCCAGGTGAGGAGGAAGTGCGGATAGTGGTTCTGCACGAAGCGGCTGGCGTTCTCGTCCGTCCAGAGATATGTTTCCCAGTTTGGGTGGTGCTTCAGACACTCATTGCGCGCGGCCTCCCACTCTGGACGTGGGGTTCCGGTGCCCAATTGGACGTGATGGAGTCGTGCTGGCACAGGGACGGGGAGTCCGGTGTCGGCGGCGACGGAGTAGGTGCTGTTGTAGTCGGAAAAGGTCAGGTCGAAGCTGTCATGTTGCTGGGTGATGATTGCATCGGCGGATGCAAGTTTCCACACAAATGGTAAGCGCAATAGGAGGTAGAGATTCCAGAGAAATGGGGCAAGCAAGCAGGTTAGAATGAAGAGAAGGAGGGCAGCCAACAAGAGCCGGATGCGCGCGTGAACCATTGCAGCTGGCGGACAGAGCCTGGAAGGCCTCGAGGCGGAGACAAGGCATGACAAGAGAGGAGAAAGTCCATAATGATTGTGTGAAGAGAACTATTTGAGGGAGGTAAGCTTGTATAGTGAAGGAGGCAGTGATGGCCGGGTTTTGAGCCGCGCAAAAAGGGCAAGCTCCGACTGGTAATACAGACGTGATACGGGACACGCCAGTGGTATTTGGCTGTATTGCAGGTGGGTTTCACCAGTAATCCTCCGGTCCCGTTTCTGCCTGGACAAACCAACTGCGCTGCGCAACTTTCCGAGCTTCATACCGAGCTCAGTGGGGGTGTCTCCTGTGCGTTGGCTGTGCTGAGTGCTGACACGGGAAATGAGGAGCAATTGACACCTTGCGACTGATACTACCCACAATCCCACGCGGGGACAATTTGTACTATTTTCCGGATTGGATAATGCTGTCTCAGCAATTTAGCCAGGGTAACCAGCGAATCAGACCTACACTGATCACCCATGAGACATGGTGCAGATAACATTAGGAAACCCTTTAACTTTGTACTAAGCAAGAAGTGAATCGACGGTCGCCCGCCGACCAGAGATGCAACTGCCATCTGGCCCAAGAAAGGGTCCATGAATCCAAGCAATACTAAGCTTCGACCCACCACGGCTAGGGCTGCGTAGGGCACAGGCCCTGATGTTGGCTCCCCTTTTGGAAGCCATGCATGCCATTCCGGCCCCTCATTGGCCAGGGCGTCTCATTCACTTCGTAATATGAACTATCACTAGTGCTGCCTTGGTTTAGTGGTTACTGTAACCAGGGTCTGGCCTGAGCAAGAGTCGGGCGGTTTGTTTGTGAATTTTAGGGGGCCATTTCTAGGCAGCCGCATTACAAGCGGCGTCGGGATCCGCGGGTCACCTCAGCCAGCGGGTAAATCAGAAAGTTATACCCCAGCTTGGTCTGGCTGTGAAAATGCAGCACAATGGAGGAATAAGTTGAGGAGCAGGGCCTCTCTGCGGTTGCCTAGCCACCACCCGTTGCCAAATCATCATGGCCCCGGCTAACTGCTGCTGCTGCTGCTGGATACCAAACCCTCCCCTCCAATTGACCCTTTACTTCCCTTCTACCTGAGACATTATCATCCGCCAATATGATCTGGCGCTACGTGTTGCGACGGCCCTTGCTAGGCGCACTATTCGTCCTGGTGCTCTTTACCTGGTTACTTCAAAGGCCTGATACCTCGGTGGAGGTGATTTCTCTTGTTCAAGAACAGTACCCATTGCTGTTTGAACGCGTCCATACGAACACTCACAGTGGCGGAGGTAAGTCTTATGTCTCTGGGGCCTGACCTAAGAGTGTGAATTAACCTAGATCCTTCCAGCATGGTACATCCCCCCAACCTGGACAAACAAGACGAGTCAACACCCCGAGAACATCGTCGACGCCGCCGAAGAAGCATTGCGCTTGGTCAAGACAACCCCCAAACGGCAAATCCCCCACTCATCAATCCCCCTAATCATACACCAGACCTGGAAGAATACGCGGGTGGACACCTGGCCGCACGTGTTACAGCAGAGCACGGAGAAATGGTTGCATACGGCGGACGAGCAGATGGCGTATTTCTTGTGGGACGATGACGGAATACGCCAATTCATTCGGCGATTTGAGCCCGAACGAGAGAAACTGTTCTATTCCTTACCGAGCAATGTGGAACAGTCGGACGTCTTCCGGGTTCTTGTGTCGAAGTGGATCGGAGGGGTGGTGAGTAGATGGCCGACATATTGCCACTTTGACATTACACATGTGGGTACTGACAATCGCGCAGTATGCAGATATCGACACCGAGCCTCTACAATCGCCAGTTTCTTGGATCACCGAAGCCGATATTGCGCCGTGGCAGGACCATGAGACGGGACGTGCGTTTAATTCTACGGAATCCGTCCATGCGATTGTTGGGTTGGAAGCCGACTGTCCGCCCAGCAGTGATACTTACTGGCGCATGGGATATATGCTGCCCGTGCAGCTGACGCAGTGGGCTTTTGCATGGGCGCCAGGCCATCCGATCTTGCAGGTTTTCCTCGATCGACTATTCGCTGAACCGGTGCTTCAGTCGCAAAATAGCGATCTTGACGCGCTCGACCCCTTGACCCTCACTGGACCTGTTGCCTTTACTCAGGCGGTGCAGAACTGGCTCGAAGCTACGGTCGGGCTCCGGTGGAACGCCTTGTCCGGCTTGCAGGACGGTGGAAAGAGTAAATTAGTGGATGATGTTTTGGTATTGCCTATTACGGGATTCAGGTATAGCTCTCTCTTTGGTTCTGCGTGCATGTCATATCCCACGTACTAATCCCGAGCAGCCCCGGTCGCGGAAGGTATGGAAACATGGGCTCTAAGCCCATCTCGGACCCTTCTGCGCGCCTGCTGCACCGTGCGCAGGGGTCCTGGAGGAATACCAACTTGCGCGTTGAGTATGGCAAGTTCTGTCGCACGGTGTTTGGCAGGTGTCGGACCTGGTCCAAGGTGCCCCAAGGTCTGTTATTCTGAGGGGCGTCCGCTGACGAAGCTGGACCGATGTCACTAGCGGTCTGATTGAGCAGGCGTCGGCGCTCTTGTGGGGTTTCGCCTCTGCAAGTTTATAGTACGCGCATGGTTGTGCTATAGACGACCGTCACACGGACGGCATCGGAATTTCCTCCCATCCATCTTGGCCAGGCTGTCGATCCTCCACAATCACTGAAAGTCCACGATACCCTCCAAACCCATCTGCACAGAAGCCGTCATTCCCTGCGACACGCTCCACTTCACGAAACGCGCCCCCGCGTGCATCGGTCGCATCGGGCACCCAGAGCGTATCTTTGACCACCTGGCCAGGAATCTCGCTCCGACGAGGATTGTAGCGGGGCAAGCCCGCCAAGTGGTTGACAACATTGTGAACAAGTGGATAGAGCTTCTCAAACCGCCGTGTGAACCACAGCCAGGAGTGACTGCGCTCATCGTACGCCACCCGCACAAATGGGTTCATATAGATGCCGGTGTCTGCGGTCTTGGAGTCCCTCAACGGAGCGTCTTGGATATCGGCGTGGATAATGCAGCATTCGGACCCATCATAGAACAAATCGGGATCCGCGCGAAAGCGAACCGGATTGTCGTGCCGTTGAAAGTATCTCGCATCGAAAGCCACCATTCCGCCCCAGCAGCTGCGCACCCGAACAGCATCTTTTTCCCTCAGGACATCTCTGCGGCTGGCCCCCGACCCTGCTGAGGTGAACCACGGGAAGAACTGAAGGCCAATCCCATAGCCTTCCAGATCTCTCGTGGCATATGTGTCGTAGAATTTGAACGCGTTGATAAAGTCAACGGCGCACGCGGCCCGGTATTGCGCTACCCCGGTTTCATCGCTGTTGGTGGAGAAGAGGAGATGCAGCACGTCGATCGGATCGAATATCACGTCGTTCAGATATAGGATCTTGTCATAGGTCATCTCCGGGTGTTCATCCAGCGGCCGTAAGGCACGATTCCGCATCTCCGCAAGGTAGTCGGTTCGCTTCACCCGTTGACCTCCTCCGGGGACTGTGACTGTAGGGAACGTGCTCAAGTCCAGGTCCAGTTCTATTTGTATCGAGCTGTTGCAGGGCAGCTGGTCTTCTAAGTGCCGAAGAGCAGCCAGTCCTTTGTCTCCACTTTCGTTCTCGTAGATGCTCAGGAAGACATTCTCGTCACCAAGCAGATCAACCAGGTGCAAGAGATCATGGCCCCACCGGCCACTGGCTAGCTTACCCTCCGGGTCGTAGAGGATGGCTGCGATGAAAACTGTTTCATTCCTGGGGTTTCCTCGTCCTGTAATCCCGCTTCGAGAGACCTGTTGGCGGAGAAGTTGGTAGTGTGGTGGTAAATGCGTATACGAGGGCCATAGCATGCCTGTCAAAGCGATCAACAGGATCAAGAAGCCGATGATCAGCCGTAGAAAACCACCAAGCCGACGGGGAATGATGCGACGAGTCCTATGGGAGAGGAATCGCTTGGAGTAGGCAAATATGGCTCCGGATGATAATTGCCTATAGAAAGGAAGTCGCCTGCTGCTTGTTCTTCCGTGTGTGATAACAGCCTCCTCCTCATCAAGGTCCGAAACAGAGAGAAGAGCGTTCGAGTCCACGGATGAGCGGGGACTCAGCCTGTAGTATGGGGGTTTTGGAGGAATGCGAACCATGATCTACCCAGAAGTTAGTGATCAAGTTATAGAAACGCTCAGAAAGAACCTACTAGTGGTAGTACAATAGTGTTCAGTTGAGTGGAAACAGCTTTGGGGGAGGGCGTGGGTGATATGCCAAATTAATATATAATTGTGACACTCCTGACCCAAGTGAGATACGGTATCCAACATGTATTGAGTACGTTACAATACATTCATCTGAGTCAGCGTACTGGGGTGGTGGGTTATGTATGGTAATGTAAGTAACGTCATATCACGTGCCATCGGTCGTGTGACGGTCATTATTGTGTCAATGGGCACTATATTAGATAAGATACAAATACTATGATCAGAGATGGCATATAGATTCAAGATTGATTACCTGCCATGGGTACTTCTGCCACACTAAGCAGTAAATGGTGGAACCTCATGAACGACCCGGAAGACTAGTTAGATTGTGATAACGAATGTTCACTTCCTTAGCCATTCAATACACGCCACCTTCTCACCGCAACCCCTTAAACACCCGAATCATGCTGCACCACATCTTGAGCCGCGACATAGCTCTTCCAGCTGGCGCAGGTATCATTCAGAGTCTCGTAGTCGTAGACAATCTCCGAGGCTCGCTCCAGCAGCTGCACCGCAAAACCCTCGGAAGTATGCCAGGCAATGTGACAGTGCATGAGCCATGCCTACGAATTCCAGTTAGCTAAAGGACGCCGAAGCATTAAAGCGAGAAAGACAGATGCGAGTACTTACACCAGGATTGTTAGTCTTGATCGCAATGACCAAGTAGCCACTCGCGGGCATCATGGCCACATCACGCCGAGGCGCATTCACGAGCGTCAGCGCATCGGCCTTTGTGGCGTCAAAATCCCCGTAGCCCGAAGCCAGAATCCAAAAGTCATGTCCGTGCAAGTGCATGGGATGGTCCTGAGCGAAAGGGGAGTGGACGACCAGGTACACCCACTGGTCTCGGTAAGGGAGATGGATGATGCGCTCCTTCGCGGCCCACGTGTAGTTGTGGTTGGCCACATGCATCAGGGTGGGATAGTCCCACTCGGTGTGGAAGGTGGTCTTGTTCATGGTCCACAGCAAGGCGTTCTCGGCCACCTCAATCGCCACCTCTTCACTCGTACTATACGCGAAACTGTCCGAGGCATTGATGGCGACGTAGGGGATGAGATCCGTGGGGGACTCATCGGCACAGGAATCAGTATAGCTCCAGGCTGAGGTCGTGGGGTCCGCCGTGGAGGAGTTGTCATAGCGGATGATGCCCTTAATGTTGTTCAAAGCGTCCGTCTCGGAGCAGGCCTCTTGGGGGATCGCGCGCAGCCAGAAGTTACCGCTGTTCAGTTGCTTCGCCGTTACAATAATATCGTAACGCTGGCCCATGCCAATACTCAGTTGGGTGGTGTTGTAGGGGTGAATGGGGACGAAATCCGACGCGATCACTTCCATGGTATGATTGTCAATCATGAAGCGGAAATGGTTGTCAGCGGCGGCATTGACCAGGCGAATGCGGTATCTGGTGCCGGCATCGAAGGTTGTCTCGAAACGCGAACCGTTGCTGCCATAGGTGTTTGTCCCATTGATCAGACCGTTGGGAGGCGTGGGTGGTCCACTCGTGGCGGCTTGGAGGACGAGTTCGTCGGCGGTTTTCTGACAAAGTTAGGCCCGTCCTACATTTACTTTATGCTGGAGTTGAATGAATGTAGGGGTAAAGCTTACATGATACCAATCGTTCAAGAATAGATGGCCCAAGTCCACATCGTAATTGGCCGTGGCAGGGCCATTGATCACGATTCCACCAAAGACACCATCCCACGCCTGGACGTAGAAGTGGGAATGATACCAGCCTGTGCCATACTCCACAGCGCGCCACTTGTAGGTGTATGACTGTCCCGGAGCGATGGGACATTGGGTGATACTCGGGACCCCGTCCATCTGGTCGGTCCAGTTCTGGCGAATTCCGTGAAAGTGCAGACCTGTTCCATTTGTCTGCAGCGAATTGGTGACATGCACGACTAGACACCCAACCGTCAGTCACAACACACAAAGTACGAAGACGGAGGAGTGCTACTTACTGACTGTGTCTCCCCAGTCTGCAATGATCGTGGGACCAGGGAAGGAACCATTGATCAATTGAACCGGAAGCTCAACGCCATCCGGAGCGGCGGTGGTATTTTCAACGTTGAACCAGTACTCGCGCGTCACCCCGGTATCAGGGACCTCTTCATAGTAGTTGGTCGAGATGTTGTAGCCGTCTCGCCAGCATGCACGGTTGGTCGGACTGTTGACACACCCCTTGGGCGTGGAGGTGGACGGGATGGAGGCTCCAAGCACCTGCGGTATGGCCAGGGCCGACAGAAGGAAAGAGGTAGAAAACCACATTATACTAACATTAACGCGAACGTAGCGCGTGAGAAGAAGATAGAACGAGCGACTCAATTAGGCAGTAAAGAAAGAAAGGATAGAATGCAAAGACACAGGGAAAAAGAAGGGAGAGAACTATAGCACGAACGAATGACAAGTCCACTGCAACGAGGACTGAATGATTATCTACGGCATTGCCATATTTACTTCCGAACTGTCAACATTTATATGATCTTCTGAGATGGCTGACCATTGCTGGACCACCGTCAGGTACCTGTGCTCGGCCATGGTCCGTCTCTTGTGGGAGAGTATCGGCTATCAGCTCTGGAACCAGCGCCGCTCATCCGTCCCCCACCGACGATCCTGCCAAGCTAAAGGGGACATGGGGATGGTGAGAGTCTATCTTTGGTCATCACCCTCCTCCGCCTTGGTATTGGCGCGATTGAAGGTGCCATTCAGAGGGGCCCACCGGTGACACGCATGCCAGAGGCCCTGCTTGCGTTGCTCCTTGACCAACTTTCGGTAGATTTCGAATCTTCCAGTCAGCATTGGAAGCAGGAGCCATGATTGGATAGCCAGACAGAAACTGTGGGATTGGACAGTGCAGAAGGGAAATACAAATAAGCGCCCGCACCCACGAGCTTGTATTGGCACCTATGGACGAGGCCAAGAAAGCATGGAATGTTGAGACTCTGCAAGTCCAGCGGGTGCGCACAAAACAGATTTTGCTGCGGTACGTAAGAATAAGCCCTGGGAAGTTTAGCAGCGGGAAGCACCCGAAGATCTCTCAACTCCCACAGATGGGCTTATCTGTATCATCGTGGCAGAGAGGAGTCGAGAAAGAGGTTCAAGTTTCAGACACACCGATAGCCCTGAGAGCCCTGTGCCGTGACGATCGGAAGCCAAAGCTCTGCTGGGCAGGTGCCGGGACAATCTCCAGGTGGTGTATAGGGACTAAAGCCCCATGGGGCAAGGATGAACAGACCAGATGGGTCAAGATCGCAGACTACCAGGAACTATCGCTGGCATCAGCCACAGGCTCGCGTGGTTCCGCAACGTCATCACACAATAGTCTCCACTGGGCTTCTGTTGGGTTCCACCCGAAAAGATCTATTTTTTACTGGTCTTGGCACCACGATTGCCGTCCCCATCCCATTGGCATCTCTTCCGTGCCTGCCAGCGTTGCTATTCAGCCCTACTCTGGGGCCAGGCATGCGCGTCACCCGCGCACGAAACAAGGTTTGGCTGATGTTAGTATGGTCTGAGGACCACGTATGCAGTGGATGAATTTGCCGGTCTCCCGCGGATTGAGACTCGGGAGAGCCGTCCTGAGGAGTTGAATTCAGAGCTTGCTAGGGATACTCACCTTGGCATTCACGGGATAATGATCCACTGACGCTATGAGTCTATAACTGGAAGGGGATTCCCATAGATGCAGGAATAGTCAAATCACACTCCTTACAGTCACACTCATTTCTTCTTGACTCTCTTTTCAGTTTCCGTATTTTTCCTTCCCAACGTCCAGTCTACCATCAGCCCACGATGCAGTGGAAGAGTCTTCTATGCCCTCTGATTGCCTTGCAGGCGGGCTTCAGTGCTGCCTGGGGCACCCACGTCAAACGGAGCTCCGAGACCAATGCCACCCTGTTGGCCTATGGACAGAACTCTTCAGCTTTCCCCATTGCTTATGGGCTTAGTGATGGTATGGCCTCTGGAACCATGTACTACCCAGCGGTGTACTGCCCAGCAGTTGCTGACTGACGTTATAGGTCTCCTGTACATCGCCCAGGACCCGGAAAACACCGCGGCGGACCTGACGCCCATGTACTGGGACCTGCCCTCCATCACCGATGATTGCTGGATTGTGAACGGCACCTTTATGAACGGCACCCGCGCGGGCTCCCTGTACATCCGGCCCGAAAGCGACAACTGTATCGGCGTGCTGCCTTTTGCCCAGGCGAAATCTGCTAATGGTGTAGTCACGGGCTTTGGCCTGTTTGCGTCGCAGCTGGTTTACAACAATGATACGCAGCTGGAGGCACAGTTCTGGGCGTCGAAGACAGACACTGAGGATGTCTATAAGCTGGTGTGGGTGGAGGACTCTTCTGAACTGACGACCGACAGCTTTCCGGTGGTGGTGAAAGCTTCTGAAGACTCGACTTGAGCAGAACAAGTAACCTGGAGAGATGTCGTTGGATTATTTGGGGAAGGTTGTTTATTTCCATCGCGTGGCGGTACATCAGTCATTCGTTCATGTTCGATTGCCGTCTATTACTATCATTAATTTTATGTCTAATACACTCGTTTATTATTGGCATTCGAACGAAGTCAATGCAAATAATCTCAGTGCCTGACAGAGAGCGGAGGAAGAAAACGTACCCAGGACACGACAGTCCCTCATTCGATGTATAAAAATCGCTCACCGGCGACACCACCTTCCAGATAGGCTTTCAAGACGCTGGCATCGTCGTCCAATCAGTAGCGACGTAGATGTAGATCGGACTGTGGATGAGGCTGAGAGACCCTTGGCCTGGTTTTGATTGTGTTTCAGGTAGACATGACAGACGGGAAGACCGGTGAAGTCGTGTCTCTCGACCCTTTCTTGCCATTGACCCACCGCGTTAGTCACTAGTGTTTGCTGACGCTAACTAAACATAGCTGGCGTACTCGTAAACACACGCATCTGTTATGACTACGACGTCCCTCTCCACTGTCCGTGCCGTGCATACTCTGCCACACTCCCTGTCCTAGCGATAGGAGATGGATTGCTCCAAGCTGGATCGGACGACGATGGAGTGACCGGGAACGGGTCCTTCCGATGTTGATTGTAGAGACGGCGCACGCTCTGCCGTCGTCTCAGCCGTCCCAAGGATGGCGAGCCCAACCTCGTCTTCGGCCACCCCGCACGTAGAGGATAACGATCTTGCGTGTCTAGGCTGGCTGAGTCGTATGCCAACCTGCCAGTGGGCCGAATTCTCACGACGACGTGACGACTGCCATGGCGATCTTGAGAAGGAAAGTTGATTGCCTTTGCTTCCCTGGCTGGACAGAATCCGAATGCGGGTGAGACGCGCCAGAGGTCTGAGATGAGGGAGACAGGCGCACACGATGGCTACAGATGGCTCAATACTGGACCAGATGAACAGCGGTCCCATCATCCAAGTGATATCACGGGCCTGGGTGAATTGATAGAGAACATAAATGCGCACGGCGCTGGCCACGCAAACGCTGCAAGGTAGGTCAGTACTATTCGCATGTGTGGATTCGAGAAGCTTACAAGCTACCCAATGCAAGAATCAGACAAACAGCGATTTTCTTCCGTCGGTTCATCTGGAGCTTTGCAATCTGTGGAAAGGGGATGAGCAGTATGATAATATCGTTGACCATATTGATAATCCCGGCCGCAAGGAAGAACGTGTCAGTGTCAATACATGTCCCCGACGTGCCCTGGAACTGATTCCAGAAATGAGCCAGAGGTTGACAACAATTTCCCATGGTCACCCAGACAATAACGGGATAAGACAGGGCGAGTACAAATCCAAACCATATGGGAAGCCGGAGGGAGAGTGGTTGGTGGACAGCCACAAAGATGCGGCGATAGAAGAAGAGGATCGAGAGTTTATACGCTGAACATCCGGCAGCATACATGAACGTGTATGTGAAGAGGATCTAACTGGTTAGCTACCAAATATATTCTCAAATGTATCGCACATAGCTCACCTTGAAGATACTCGTCAACTCCGACAGAGATACTGCCCACACGTGTCGTCCAGCGCCAAATGCGCCGCCTGAAAATCAACCGATGCTTAGAGGCCGAAGAAGTAGGACAGGAGGCAAGATCGACGTGCTTCACGACATACCTGCGAGACTGAGCCCTGCTGTGGCCATGACAAAAACCTGGTAAGTAATGCCGATGTCAGTACTGGCAGGTACAATGGCTGACCACTCACATTGTTCACTTACCAAGCACACCAGAATCAGCCAGTCGTCGAGTCGAAAGGGGTTTCGCATGGCCAGTCGTGCAATGACCCGCAGAAGTACAGCAACGACACTGAGAACCAGCAAGGCAATGACGGCTGCATTGTCTCGGGGCACTTGAGTTACGGCTAGATCGATGTGGCCAGAAGGTTGACCGAAGATGGCCACGATGCTTGGATCCAGCTCCCTCTTGCGCATATTTGCACCGACAAAGCCTGAGCCAGAGCTGGCGTTCCCTCACCATATATCTCGAAGCCGGCTCGCCAGCGGAAGCAGCTGGGAATCATTAAATGTGATGGTCAATCATTGTGGGAGGGGGTGGATGTTACCCGATAGCAATCGGTCGGGGGAGGCTATTTGCTCCTTTTTTCTGGCACCCGCTAAGCTTGTAGGCAACCCCATCTAAGCAAGGATTATAGTCACTAGCTCGCACATTGGGACAAAGGACGGTGTCAGTTTTAGCATGTTAGCCGTGCGTTAGTGCTGACCGTTGACAGGGATCGTTGCGACGATCGCAATCCGTCCGGTGATGCCCGTCGGATAAAACGCCTGTTAAGCAGCAAGTGCAGGTTTCGACCATTGATAAGTGATCCAGGCCAGTCTCATGGCCAATCATGCCCCTGGCCGGATATTGACTTCTCCTGTCAGTTAACGCTTTGGGAAACCTGGCCTGATGTCGTCGTAAGAGGGTGTATCTTAGCGCCTGCAGATGCTGCCCCGGTCCATGAGGGGTTGTCCTGAGAACACAGTATTTAGTGGACATATGATGGACCTATGCCCAGCCGGGATACTCTTTCTCTTCTCAATTTGACCTGCCTTTGCGGGAATCACTGATCACTTAATGCGTTGCAATGGGTTCCATAGCCGATGCGAGCGACATCCCTAGCCTTACGGCGTTGGAACGGATCGGCCCCAAGGGCTACGTGCGATATATTTTCCCCTTTCCCCTCGGGGATGATTATGATCTCGAGCAGGTCGCCGAGGTTCTCCGGGTGAGCTATGCAGCCACCACTCGCCGGCTACCGGTCATGGCGTGCGAGGCGGTGCCGGACGATCGCACAACGCAACGAGGTGTGCTTCGCCTCCAACGCCTCCTGGACGGGGAGATTGAGCCGATAGTGACGCGAGATCTGCGCGGGCCTGGCGCATTTCCTACAACATACGCTAAGCTTCAAGCCAAGGCGTTCCCGGTGGCTTCCTTTGACGCCGACCTGCTCTGCCGCCGCTCTGTATGGCCCAGTCCGGGCGAGCGATTGCCGGTCTCGCTCTTGCAGGCCAACTTTATCCCTGGTGGTCTGTTACTGAACTGGTGCGTGCTGCATGTGGTTGGTGATGGTACGAGCTACCAGGTGTGGATGAAAATTTGGGCCGAGGAGTGTCGTCGCGCCCAGGGATTGGCCATCCCGGATCCTATTCAGCTCCCAGCAGCGATTGTTCAAGATCGCGAACGTGTAATGCGTGCATCTGGACGTCGTCCTGGCTCCCTGAGCAGTCATCCCCAGTACACCTTGCTTCCATCGGCGCCAGCTGGAGCACCTCCCAAGATGCTGGCCCAGAACCATCGCACTCAAGTCTTCTATTTCTCTCCTGTAGCGCTGGCGACGTTGAAGGAAGCAGCATCCCCCGCCAATGCGACCGTGCCTTCAGACCAAACCTGGATTTCCACCAACGATGCCCTATCGGCGCTGCTCTGGAGGACAGTCATGGCTGTACAGTGGCCCTTGGACACCCTCCAGGGTGATCCCGTCTCGGTCTTTAACCTCGCGATCGACGGGCGCCTACGGACCGACCCGCCCGTGCACCCGGCGACTCTGGGCTGCTTTCTGGAGTATCTCGGGGTGTCTCTGCCGATTCGCACCATTCTGGGCTCCGCTAGCCTGGCAGATCTGGCTATCTTGATTCGTAAAGAGGTGCTCCGCGCTGATCGACACTTCACGGACGACTTGATCGCGCTCGTAGAGCAATTGGAGGATGTCGACTGCCTGGTCCCCACAGCATTTCTGGACGTTCCTGGGTTCAATTGCGTACAGACCTCCTGGATCAATTTCCAATTGTATGGACTGGATTGGGGTCCTCTGATGGGTCATCGTATCGGTGCAGTGCGAGCTCCTCATATCGGGGTCATCAATGGTCTGCAACTGGTGTTGCCGGCGCCACCCGAGGGGGGCATGGAGGTATTGGTAGGGGTCGAAGAGAGCTGCTTGGACCGCCTGTTGCAGGACCCCTTGTGGATGAAGTATGCCGTGGCACGATAGGGAAGAGGTGAGCTAGGGGGCTTAGCAGCCATTAGTGGTTGCATATAGACACGGTCTATGATAGCCATACTGTTGAATATCGAACGCCTATCATTTCACATAGGAGTAGTAAGATCATTGTCATCGGAGCACGTCTGGTTTATGTTGCCAAATATGATGATTAATATATTCGTGGATGAAGAAAACCAATATATATATACATGGTCTATAGCAATAACCATCAAGACACGCGAGTGCTGCTCTATCTACATCCCGACTCACACGCGACATAACCGGCCATTCTGATCCGGCAGTCCATCCAAGCTGTGCACCTGCCAGTCCTCACTACCTACTCCCGTGGGCGCATAGAAGAGCCCTGTAGGATCATACCTTTGCTTCAGGGCATACAGTCGATCATAGTATGAGCCATAGAAGGCCTGCTGAAAGTCCGGCTCCAAGATATCCGCTTCGGACATGTAGGCTCCCGCTTCCGGGCAGGTGCGTCGCCACTCTCCTAGGATATCGTAAGTGAAGTGTTCCATCTCTTCCAGGATGTCGGCGTTGGTTGCATTGCTTGACCAGCTGGTCGACGTGATGGCGTGCATCAGGGTCTTGCGGAAGGCGGGGTTGGCCGAACTGGGGGTCACCCCGTCCAGCAAGTCCGCTTTCATATTAAACGCCAGAAGGGCGTAACCGGCCGATACAGTAGAACGGAGAGCAGCGACAGTCTGGTTGAACAGCGTTGGGTTCTCAAAGTTGGTGCGTGGAAAGAGTCGGGATCCGGTCATCATGGTCACCGAGCCGACGGTCTCCAGCGGGAAGCCCGCGTTCCAGGCATCGTAGAAGTTATCGTAGTAGGTCGTGTTGGGCTGGAAGGAGATACCCAGGTGATCCAGCTCGTCAAACCAGGGCTTCATCAGAGCATTGAATTCGGCCACGGTGTGATTCACCGCGAAGTAGGGGTTCATGAGGAACTCAAACTCGTCAGTGCCCGTTGAGATGACCCAGAAGTAGGCGTAGGTTCCGGCATCGGCGTTGGCTGGAAAGCGCTGCATGTAGGCGCGCACGCCAGCCCAGAAGGTATCAGCAGAGACATTGGTGCCGGTTGTAAACGAAAAGGTCGACACAGTGACGGGCACTTTGGGGTAAACACGAGAGATGATGGAGGTCACAATGCCGTAAGTACCTGTTTGTCCGCATGAACGATACAGTCACTAGAATAGAAAGGAGCTTCTACAACTTACCTCCTCCACCTCCGCGAAGGGCCCAGAAGAGATCAGGATCCGATTGCTCGGTAACAGTAACAAAGCGACCATTAGCCAGAACAACCTCCAGCGCCAGCACCTGATCTGCCGCCAATCCGTACACACTCGACATGGGCGAGTGACCTCCCCCGAGGACATAGCCACCTGCCACGCCCACAGTTTTGCCCTCACCACCTACTGCGGTAAACCCGAGCTCGTTGGCCTTCTCATAGATCTCGAATGCCTGCACGCCCGAACCCATCTTGACCGCGGGACCGCTATAATTGCCCAGCTGGTAGTCTTCATAGTACACAATATCTTTGAGGTGATGCGTCCAGATGCCGAGGGCTCCGGCGCCGGTGGACTTGCCATTGAAGTCATGGCCGGTGTTCTTGGCCACCAAACGCAGACCGGCATTCCGAGCAAAATTCACCGCCAGCTGAATCTGTGCCACCGTACTGACGTTCACGGCGTAGCTGCTGTAGCCTCCTAGAGTGCAAGATCCGGACGTCAGATCGGGTGGCAGGCAACTCCGACCCTCAAACAGCGGCCACATCACCGACGCGGGGTCCGCTGCACTATTCATCATGTCTTCGTTAATACGATGCGCTCTGGCAGATGCGACGGAGAGCATGGGAACAAGCGGTGGACTCACTGGAGGTAGGAGACGGTCCACTCGTCCGACACGTAGTCGCACTCGGTTTTGTTGTACTGGGACCAGGAAGGATAGCAGGCTGCGGCTAAGGGGACTGTTTTTATAAGAGCACCACCAAGCAATTGATCGAAAAGTGACCATGTCGAGTTAGATGGCCAGGCCGCATCCCCGGGAAAGACTTTGCAGTCGCCCGATGAGAGGAGGGATTGTGCAGAGGAATTCCGGCCAAATTCGAATAGCGCGGTAGAGTTTCCCTGGACAGACTGTAGCTGGGCTAGCACACCATCCGTAAGCTGATGGACTTCACTGTCGAAGAAGGGCGCATTGGCGACGGCGTTGGCTGATGGCACAGTGGTGGCCGCGACGGGGACTGTCCTGGAGGCCGCACTGGCCTGGGAGACAGTCCCGAGGGCGAGTGCAAGGAGCAATGAAGTTGAAGGAGCCATTGAGCACGACACCAACGAGAGAGCAGCTCCCAACACTGCCCAGCCAGCAGTATTTAAGCCAGTCCGGCCGCCAGCTGATACGATGGACCATCTCGCTAGGCAGTAACCGACGTTGGCTAACCAGCGTTAGTGCTTCCGGCAACGAGTGGTGAGGTGGCTCCTAACCCGCATTAAATTAAGCTATCCTCCACCGGTCAGCTTGGCTTCGTGACGAGCGGAACTGGATGCTCTAGAGCTAGCTGATCTAGTATAGTCGGAGACTTGATTCCATAATCTCGAGGGCCCCGTGCCTCCTTTTCGTATTGTGAGACGTTTAAGCCAGCCCTGACTGGGTCTCCGAGGGAGAGCCGGCGCAGCTCGGAAATGACATTGCCTTGGATGGAAAGAAAAAGAGTCGGACTTGATCCATTAATCAGTCTCAATGAGTATGATGGAACGAACAGAGAATGATATCCAGAAATATGTCCGGATATCCACTTCATGACACAAAATATCTGTCCGACCCTTCCTGCTGTTCAAATGGGGGCCCGCGATCCGCAGCAACAGGCGATCGCAGAGTCATCCGTGCCTGAATGCCCCGGATTTAACTAACTTACTAAGTAATAGTTACTTCGGCTGAAGGTGAGTCAGACGACTATCGTTCCTGCATGGGATTTAACTAAATCCCGGACATTCATGCAGCAGGCAGGGAATAGGGAAGCAAAGAAGGCAGTTGTTGCGACCGTGGACGGCAAATCTCCCGACCGGGAAAATAGCCCTGGTGTCTTCTAGAAATGAGTCCGGATGAGCTCGGCTACCATATCAAAATCTTCGTTTCTATTCACCTGAATAATGCATTGCACTGGGAATTCCGGCTATTTCTGCTCACATCCCTGTCATCTCTGCCGTGTTTCATCTCCGACCTGCCAATTTTACCAATTCGAGGCCAGCAACGGCCGTCATCTCCGCCGGAGAACCGACGGACCCCCCGCCGTCAAGGAACGCGTCTCTGCAGTTTAATATGCATTAGTCTAGCGTCTAATGCCTCTCTGGGAATAGACTCGGACATCTCACAGGGGGACCTGGTCGGACAAATTTTTCCGCTTACTACTAACTATAATCCCGCCGTCAGTAGATAGTTAGCGAGTACTGGGATACATCGCTAGGCGACCGGCATGTATACTATTCGGGATTTGACTGGTGGAGTCCAACCATGTCGTGGAATAACATTGTACTAGGCTTGTGTCTACTCTACTCTGCATTATTTCAGGCCTTGCAGTAGTGTCGTTTCATGCAGATGTTTCTACAAGCGTTTACTCGCTCGCGGCATGGGTTTATTCCCGGTTGGCGCAGATGCCTCCAGTCCGCCAACTAATCTTAAGCAGAACAGCATCCAGCAGGCAATATCGCCTTCGGTATCGATGGGTCCTGTTTCCCGTCCGCCTCTACACCCAAGATGGTGGATGACGGTCACCAGAGGATCGCTCTGGGCGTGGTTGTGGCCTTCCCCGTGCTTGGGGGGATCGCAGTACTGCTGCGCATCTGGAGTCGTTACTTGACTCGGTCGCGCTTGGGAGGAGGTGAGATACACCTTGTATCTACTGGCTGAATTGGCTAACCGCGAGAAGATGATATCCTGATCGTGGTTGGATATGTAGGATTCTTCTCCTGGGATACTCCTTACATACGACTGACTTTGGCAGATTCTCGCCATCGGGCAATCAATCACCTCGTGGTATTGTAGGGCCCCTAAACAACGATGCATTTTCTCCCGATTATTGACCACTACAGATATTAAAACCAACTACGTGGGGATCCATATCTGGGATATCCCAAAAGACTATGACATCAAGCAAGGACTCATTGTAGGAGCTCATCCTCCCCGATCTGTATCTCTGACATTGACACGATCAGTGGAACTTTGCCAATCAACTCATCTACAACCCTTGCCTCACAATGGTGAAGTTATCCATCCTTGTCTTTCTGCGTCGCCTCGAATCCCAATCGCGAATCGTGAATCTTCTCATCTGGTCCACCATGGTCATAACGATCGCATTGTTCATCGCCGTCCTCTTGGTGGATATTTTTCAGTGCAGCCCGGTGGCCTACGTCTATGACCTTTCAATCTCACACGGATCGTGCATCAACCAGGGGGCGTTTTATGTCGCGACAGCGGCAACATACCTCTTCACTGACTAGCTGGTTCTGTCGATTCCGATCATCATCACTTGGGGGTTGCACATGCCGCTGAGGAGGAAGGTTGCTGTCTGCGTGGTGCTCTGCATGGGCGCGGTGTAAGTGGTACAACATATCCCAAGAGAATGAGAAGAATATCTGGCTGAGGAAAGTATAGGGCAACTGGGGTAGGAGTCTGGCGGATAGTCCTCCTTGCTCAAGGCTTCTTCCCAACGCATCCGGTGTACGATGCTACCTACTCGATTGGCTTCTGCAGCTCGGCAGTCGAGGTCCATGTCGCCGTTCTGGCTGCCTGTGCCCCCTGTCTCAAGGCCATTGCGAGTACCTATTTGCCTCGTCTGCTGGGCTCATCACGCCGGCCCACATACCCCTCGACAGGCCGGCAATATGTTCCCACATCTAATACCTCATACATGCATCGGTCTCACATCAAGGATTTGGCATCACATGGCGATGCGTCGGTCGCATTCGAGATGGTAACGCCTCAACCACCGGTGCCAGGGGTCGACGAGGTTGCAGCCAAGAGAGAGATGCGGAAATACCATCACTACGCCGGGGCAGATGATATCAGTCTCAGCAGTGAAGATAGCGCACCGACGACAGGCATTGTGAAGACCACGGCGATCTCGGTTCGATATACGGCGGGTTCCACCTCGGAGAGTGGTGGGCAAGGGACCAGGGAAGGAAGCGTGGAGTGCTTAGTTTAGAAGCCATGTATATGACTGTAACTAATTATATAACCATTATGGGATTACCATTGAGTCTAAATAGCCAGTGCGCTATTAAACTTCAGTTCAGATGAAGCCGATGCGTTTGTATTCGTCATGGTCTAAGCTGGCCATTGAGGATACCGGTCTGATGGTGGTAGTCCCCTCACTACAAGTGCTTTTGTTGTCTTCATTATCATCCAGGGTTGTCTATTGATATATCCTCGACATTGATTCTATTACGAACCACCAGCGACCGAGATGTCTCTTGATAGAGGAAGGCAGTTATAGATTGCCGCCTGCAGGGCCCACTACTTCAATCTACAAGGGTTTAAGATTGACCGTTCCCTGCACCCCATACGCTATAGGCACGACAGTCTATTTGGGAGCCACATGCTCGTGGTAGTACCGGTGAGCCGAATCCATAATGGCCTTGACCCGGGAAGCTGGCACCTTTTCTTTTCTGTCGAACGAATAGAGGCCATTTACTTCTTGCTCGATGTCACACCTAAAGTAATGTTAGCCATCTTACATTCTCATTATAAAGTCTCCTCGTTCGCTGTTGATTGACGCAGCAAATGCAAGGCAGCACGGTCGCAAATCACTCGTCTCAATTGGAATTACGAGGGGGAACATACAGTTGTGTATAAACCAACCCACACGAATGCCCTCCTTTCACCACGGCCATAACAAGCTTTTCCAGGCGACTCAGCAAGTCATCCGGATCACTGGCGGTGGTGTATCCCCAGTCTCGTTCCCCTGCCGCGGTCCCCTTGGCGGGAATAATGTTGACTCCACCAAATTCGGAACAAATGACGGGAGCCCCCGGGAGATGCTGTGCACCAGAATCCAGAGGCGTAGAAGGAGTGGCCGGAATAGGGGGCACAAACATGTCGCGATTCGCCTTCTTGCCCAGAATACCAGCTTGGAAGTCGGCACAAGTCTCTGTCAGCGCCGGGAAGTCGGAGTAGTCGTGGTAAGTTGTCAAGTCTGTGGCCACATGTTCCCATCCACAATTGTCGTTGATGGGTCGACTGGGATCCAGGGTTCTACACTGATGAGCTATTTTCCATTTCCAGGAATAGAGGAATCCTTAACTTACTTGGTGAGGTAGTACACCGACCGGATGTGGTTGCGCTGGTCAATATTGTCCTTCAAGGAAGGGTAGCCCCAGCTCTCGTTGAATGGGGTCCATGCGACGATGCACGGGTGATTAATATCCCTGCGCACGGCCTCCACCCACTCGCTGTTGAAGCGCGAGATGTATTCGTCGCTAAACTCGTAGGCATTGGCGATCTCGCCCCAGACCAGAAACCCCAGGCGATCGGCCCAGTAGTGAAACACGGGGTCTTCGACCTTCTGGTGCTTGCGGCACCCATTGATCCCCATGTTCTTCGCCATCTCGATGTCTGCTCGCAGCGCATCTTGTGACGGTGGTGTGAGGCCTGTCTCCGGCCAATATCCCTGGTCCAGTACGAGAGTCTGGAAGCATGGCTTTCCATTCAATCGGAAGGTCCCATCACCGTGAGTCCAGGAAACGCTTCGCATGCCCGTCGTCGTCTCGACTGTATCCACTTGATTGCCCGAGGCGTCGTAGAGACGCAAAACCAGATCATACAGGATTGGGTGTTCCGGTGCCCAGAGGGCTACGCTACCGTGCCAACAACCGTCAATATTCAGCGGGCTCTTCTGCTTGAAGAACTCGAGTTGCGACACGCGCATATCGACAGCAAGGTCCACCCAATCCTTGTCACGCGGGAGTTCCTTTCTGCTATGACTGACCTTCGTGCCTGCAAGGCTCGCCTCAATCTCCACACTGCAACCGGCGGCGATAGGACGACCTCGTACCGTGAGTCGTGCACGTAGCAATCCACCTAGAATGTCGTCCGACCGCAGGACTGTCCCGTCGCTGCTGTTACCCAGTCGCATCCGGGGCACACTCTCGAGCCAGACGGACAGCCAAATGCCACTCGTTGGGGTATAGAAGATCTCCTGTGGCACAGGTCCCCAGTATTGCTTCCCTCGCAGTTGCCCGAGATCGGTTGCCGAGTCGCGGACGCGAACTGTGAGGCGCCGGGTGTCCGGTCCTCCCTGAGCCCCAAATGCGTCCGACACGTCGATCTCAAAAGGGACATGGCCGCCTCGGTGCGCGCCAACCAGCTGTCCATCAACCCAGACGGTGCATTCGTAGTCGACCGCCCCGAAACGCAGGATGAGTCGGTTTCCTTTGGCCTGTTCGTCTGGGGTGCGGATATCGGGGACCTTCCGTTCATACCACAGCACTTCATGAACCTCGTATAGTCCAATGCCTGACGCAGGGGTCTGGAATGCGTAGGGGACATTGATCTGGCGCTTGGATTGTGCGGCTTCTTGGGCGGGAAGACCCTGCTGGTGCCATTGTTGAGTTAGGCCCGCGTCAGCATCGTCGAAGATGAAATCCCAGGAGCCATCGAGGGACAGCCAATTGAGGGCGGGGCGGTAGAAGTCAGGACGAGGATATGCGGCCATAATTCTTCCGATAGGTAATTCTTGTAGAGACAGAGGTGTTGTGGTTAGGATGGTGGACGATGGCCGCCAAGTGCAAAGGACAACTGGTGAGGGGAAGAGATGATCGACAGTCAACCCCGCCCTGCCATGACGTGGTCACAACAGCCAGTGCAGCGAAGCATCTGATTATGAAGAAATGCCCTTTTTTTTGTGGTGATGAAAGGCCAGACTAAGGATATGATTAGTATTCCTTACTGTACAGAGATTAAATACACGTCCCGTCTTCATCCCACCAAATCCAGCAATTGTATCGGCCAAAGTTCGGCCCTCTAAGTCTCAGTATTATCTGCACAGGAATTCCCTCAATGAAGACACACAAGCTATGCTTCACTGGCCCCATAGCTTGGCCAGCAGTTAAGCTAAGTAAGCAAATCGTCTATGCTAGTAAAAGTACACATCGAAAAAGCTAAAATCCACTGCTATCTATCATACGTTATTGTCATTCCCGGCATCCCACCCGGTGTTCAGGTTGAAGGTCTGCTGGATCAAGATGTCATTTGTCCGCATATCAGGGTCATCAGGGTTGGCTTTGTTTGAGAAAGAACCAGCCCGGGCCACCCCTGCACCATCTGCATGGATGGTGGTGGTCATGTTCATCACATTTCCGGGACGGAATAAGGACACGGGGGCGGATGGATAGGAAGAGACAGAAACAAAATCTGGCTTGGCTGCCGTGGGCCCCGACGAGCTGCGTGAGCTCAATCGCTTCAGTCCAGGTTTGGTGAAAATGGAACGAAGACGCTTGAGCAATGGATGCAGCGTGGCCAGACTACCTGCAAAAATCCCCAGGCCAACCTCGATGTTAGACCACACGGCCACCTCATAGGTTGCGTCTATAGTTGATTAATACCCGATGCTCCCGGCAAAGGGTGGAGAACAGGGGCATCTTACAGAGAAAGTCACGGTCGGCAAATGTGGGTACATAAGGAATACGCACAATGACGGCACAGCAGGCACTTTCAAACGGTAGGTCAGTACTGAATCTGAGAGAGACAGAGGACAGATATATTAGGCTACCCACATGCAACTGATACTGCAAATACTGATAGCAGCAACCTTTCTCCGCAACGGCATGTTTAGCCCCCGAATAATGAAGAAAGGAACAATCCCCACGGCGAGATCACAGCACGCAGCAACCGCGCTGTACGCCCAGGTCAGGGCAATCACCACCTCGGTGTTCACACATGTCCCCTCGATAGTGGGGTCAAAGGCCACCCTGGTCCAGAAATAAGACACGGGGCGACATTGCAGCAAGAGAGAAAACATGAGCACAAGCCCCATGAGCACGGTGCAGGTCATGATGATGTATAGAAAGGCGAGATGCGGGCGCTTAATGGTTATACGCGCGAGGAAGATGCATATCGAACATTTGCAGAAGATGGAAGAGAAGCAGTAGCCAATCTCGCAGAGCCACCAGTACTAGATAGATCGTCGGTTGTCAGACATCGGGGGGGGGGAGAGAAGGAGGAAAGATGAGCACACCTCCATTGCAGTGACTCGGTGGCTTGCAGTCAACTCATCAAAATGTCTCCCAGTCCCATATATACTACCTCCGATCATGACGCCACAGAACATAGCAAAGACAGCCTGCGAAAGTGTCAGCCTCGCCGGTCTCAACTGTTACAAGTCCACCTACCATAGCAAGCACCATAATACCATCATCCCATCCAAACGCTTTGATCAATTTGAGGCGGACATAGCAACGCAGCAAGACCGTGATCGAAGTCACGGTCAAGAATATTGCGGGGACCGCGCGGACAACGGCATTGCGATTGACCGTCATGGACGGCGAGAATTGAAACCACCTTGGACGCTCACTGTTCCAATTGATGTCAATCCATGCATATGGTCATGGCCGATCCTTCATGGTGCGGGAGTGTTGCAGGCAAGACTTGAGGCCTTAAAGAAGAAGAAAGTCGAGAACTGGCGATACTGGAGGATGATATCTTGTCACTAGATTGCCCCCAGATTCCGCAACCATGGTACCGCGTCCACTTGGACCCTGCAAATTTCACATCCAGCCAATCGTTGGACATGTTCGTTGCAGGACTCAACCCAAGCCTTGCGTCCCATGGTTATGCCAAACTCGATGATTCATGATCGAACACCACGGGATTACATTGTGGACGCGAAGGAATAGAATACATATATCTAGGTACTAGTGTGCACACTGCCCCTTGCTTGATACTGCCTCAACGTATGCTACTAACCACAACGGAGTGAGTCTTTTGACAATTTCCCGAGATAATGAACAATGGAAAAAGGCCTGGCATTGACTGGGCAAGAGTGTTCTTGTCCCATGCAATCATGAATGATTCATTTGCGTCACTGTCCGCGACCGGAGGGGGCACGTGATTGCCACTCGGGAACCGCCGACGAGCAGATTTTCCCTTTTCGGAAGGACGATGGTCCCGAGCGCCAACTCAATGCCCGCCATCCAAGATGTTCTTTACTGATCTCAACATGGTGGAACAGACTGCCACCTATCAGAACAACGGCAGGAGTAAGGTTTAGTGGCTTGTAGATCAGGAGATTGTTCGGCCATGTGCCATGCGAACTGAGTCTCCGTAGCAATTCTCCGTCTCGACTCTACTGTGTACTCCAGTCGCCACGATGGGCACCCTCTTGCCTTTTTGGGGTTTCGTGACCCATCACTGCTTTACACATAATATGGCGGAGGTGCTCTGAATCAATTGCTGTGCTCTGAGATTCCCGCCTCGACCGGTCAAGGATGAACCAAAGGATGGATTGCACGTGCCCCGGGCAAGACATGATATCACACACCATTGACAGCGTAAAGAACAAGCAACTTAGCAGAAGGAACTAGCTAGAGGAATGTCCGACATATCTAGGAACATCTTCCCTCATCACAATGGCCTACGAAGCGCAGTTAATCCCAGATGGAAGATTGAGGCACTAGTCACTGACTTTTGCCACATGGATACATTTTCCACCCGTTACGCAAAGCCGTCTTTCTGTCAAATCCTAGTATCATGCTATCTCTCGCGAATAGACTAGACCAAGCCAAAGGCAATAAATACAGCTATGCCAGCCTCGGATGCTAGCGGGAATCCGTCAGGGGGCTCGTATCGGGGAGAGGAGACCACGAACCACATTGTCCGGTATGCCTATATCCATTGGACACAGGGCCGGGTCGCACTACATTACCCTTGTCGGCTTAGTGCAGCTGATACCACAAGAATATTTTCTGTTGAGCCTTGCTGGTCTCAATAGCGGATGACAAAAAGAAAGTTAGTCCAAACTGATATAGAATGATGTTCAATTTTTCCTTTCCCTTATTGCTACCCTTTTTACAGCCATTTTCCGAGATTGACCACAAATAAAATGAGATACGAGCTGCACATCCTTTGGAGCAATTACTCCCAACCGGTAACAATTAATCGGCAACAAAGTCCTGTTCGAGTAGCTATTCAATTGGCGACTTCCCCATGGCGCAGATCCCACAACTCAGACAACTTGACAGCGGTCCACCAGATACTCCAACTTCGGCAATGAGTTTAGCCGAAGGTTGTGGGGGTCCCCAAGCCGGCAGTTGCCCTTCTCATCATACAAGACAGTATCTATCCCGGCAGCCCGTGCCGGTGCAATATCACGCTGTTCGCTATCGCCCACGTAGACCATGTCAGTTGGGGGGATATTGTGCCTTTCTAGGACAGCGGAGAACAGGCCCTCCACCTTGGAAACGCCGACCTGATTGGTAGTGACGAGAATATCAATGAATGGCTGTAACCCAAGCTCTGACACCGTCCATTCCTGTGCATCTTGAGGGCCCTCAGTAACAATAAGGATTCTCTTTCCATGAGATCTGAGCTTCCGGAGGAGACGAAGCGCACCGGCCTTCAGTGTCAAAGCGGCTCGCAGACTACTTTTGTATACTGCCAAGAGCTGCTCCAGTTCTACCGGGGAAGCCTCATGCCCGTGGGACTCGAGCAGACGGCGGAATCGCTCGCTGCGGTAGTCTTCCGATGACTTTCCATCCGTAAACGCATTGGCAGTGCTTGTGCGAAGGATGTCACGATAAGTCGCCTCAAAATCTTCGACTGTATCGTTGGTCTCGGGATGGTTGGCTCGAATTGCCGCGAATACGGTTTGGGATGCATGGGCGGACGCCTTGCGAAACTCATGTAGTGTATCGTCTAGATCAAAACCAAACCATGTCTTTCGGGACAGAAGTGTTGAAACACGGTCTACTTGTGGACCGTAGGCCTCGAGGTATAGACCACCTACTTCGGCTTCGATATGCTCGATTTCCAGGGCGGAGAGCAGTCCATGGCCGTGGAAGTCTTCGATGTGGGTATGAGACTTGACGCGGTTAAAGAGGCCATCTGGAACAGCACCCTGATAAATTGCGTGCTCGCGGTCACCGTTGAAGATGAAATCCCCAAAGGGCTTTTTGAATTCCAAGCAGCGCTCATCGTAGGGAATGTTCCAGTGGCGTGCCAGTGCTGTTACCGTATCTCTGGGGTCGGCCACCAATTGCTCATACAGAACCACCTGCGGAGTGGGACTGCCTTTCAGCATTTTAAAGAGTGATCGATAGCATATGAAGAAGCTATAGAGATCGCCCCAGCCCATATTCTTCCAGCTATCGAATACGCGCACTGGGTCCCGGACCAGGAATGCCGGCCGTGTTAGCTCGTAGGCATCTCGATTGGGAAGAACGTTGAAGTCGCATTCGCCCTTGAAGAATTCATGACCCAATTCTTCTTTGGTGACGAGAGTGGCATAACCTTCCGACAGCGCTTGTTGATAGACGGGATGAGATTCTGGGTTGGAGAAAATAGTGTAGTCTGGCTTGATGCGAGCGAGAGTCTGGTCGTTGAATTTGTGGTAATTGCCTTGCAGAATCAAGCGGCTTGTAACTGCACAGCCAGGAAGTTCGCGAAAGATTCGCATGAAGAGGGTGGAACCCGAACGAGGGCAGGCAACGAGGACCCGAATCTGGGTTTGTCGCTAGATGACCTGTTAGTATCCATCGTGAAAGTAAAGTATAGGGTATACGTACTGCTTCAGCGCCTCCCGTCACGATGGCTCTGGCATCCATTTGCTCCTGAGCTGTTTCTGGATGAGGCATATTTTTGTGTGATCACCAAATCACAATTGATGCTCAGAAAATCTCTGGCTTGAAGACTATCTATTCGGCTGATATCTGGCGCCCTTAAGTAGTACAAGCGTTCACTATTTCCTTTCTCACGCTGCCAATCCGTCAGTCAGTGGAAAGCAGGGTTCTAGTCATCAAACTTGACAGATCGGCACTCAGGAATATGACGAGATCAGTCAACCCAATTGCGTTATTCCCCCTGCATAATCCCCCTCTCCTGTCAGCATGCATCTCCCAGTTGCTCCTCCAAATGCTTATGTTTGGAGACTCATATAGTCAGGTTCTGGATCGGTATCGCCGAAAACCGCCCCCATATAAGCCGCATCTGATTTAGGGCATGATTGGCTGTGATCGTGCCGATCCGCCTGCGGGCCTTGCCGCGGACACGGGCTTAGCTTTTGCAAACCCTGAAGGATGATGGCGCAATAGTCAGCCCACAGATTTGAAGTGTCGAGCATGGGGGCACACGAGCAGTTACCCATCCGGGGTTGAAGATCTGCGTGATGCTGTAGCTGAGGGAAGCCCAAGACAGATTAGTGAGCCTCGTAACCTCACACGAATAGCAAAGTGATGCAGAAGCGAAGTCGGAACACGGCCGAAGACCTGGCTTGTGACTATTTACTGCAACCTCATCCTGGATAACTCAAGATCAATTCTTTCAGCAGCGGGCTACGATGGCTTCTGAAAGGCTTTGCCATGCGAGTGATACCTCCTTCGGCCCTGTGGTGAACAGCCAATGTCGAACATTTGATTTCACCTTGTTCTTCGAGGATGTCTTTCTGGCTTGTGTTCCTTCCTCCGTCTTTCTCATTGTCGGTGTCATACGGGCGTTGCAGTTGACTAGAAGACCAATCATAATCGCCAGGTCGTATAGGCTAGCTTCCGTTTCGGTGAGAGGCGGAATACCCATATACACGTTTCTTGCTAACAGGATTTAGACGTTGTATCTTATTATTTTCGCAATCGACATAGCCCTCCTCGTTCTTCGTCAGCGCATTACAGTTCTCAAGACCCCGGCCAGCTTAGCTGCTCATTTGTTGCGAGCTGCTGGGACTTCTGTAGCATTGTGTCTATCATACCTAGAGTACCATCGGACACTGCGGCCATCGATCCTTATTAACGTCTATCTTTTCCTAGCTGTGCTTTTTGACGTGGTTTTTGTCCGCTCCTTCTGGTTCGCTTCTCACTTGCCAAATGCAACAGCACTGATCGGTACTGTGCTAGCCATCCATGCTATCTTGCTTATCGCGGAGTCACAAAGCAAATATGACTACCTGACAGCATCGACCCCACGCCGTCAGGCGTCCCGTGAGGAGAGGAGCGGTCTTTGGGGTTTGGGACTGTTACTATGGGTTCTGCCCGTATTGCAACAAGGATTTAGGCGACCCTTAGGCTTAATAGATGTTCCCCCAGTTGCCCAGGAGCTGATGGGTGTGCAACTGTCAAAGCGACTACAGAGGCTTTGGCAAAAAGGTAAGCTTATCGGGTCTTACATGAACCTGTACTCGTTGTAAATGCCAAGGCTAATAATAATTCCATCCTCCAGTCGACCAAACGAAAAAGAACCAACTCCTCATGACCCTTTTTCGGACGTACAAGATGGCTTTCGTTGGTGCAGTGATCCCTCGACTGTGTCTTTCAGGATTTACCATCATGCAGCCCCTTTTGGTAAATTCGATCACAGCATACGCTGCACTCCCGGACAATTCAGAGACAAGAAACAAAGGGTACGGTTTAATAGCAGCTTCGGGTAGTGTATATATTGGTCTTGCTGTGAGTTAGTAGGGAAATGGATTTGGATTTCTGCTTAGTATTGCAAGACGGCTAACGCATCCCAGGTCTCCACAGCGCTTTATAACCGACAAACATATCAGTTCATTATTAGTATTCGCGGTAGCCTTCTGGCGGGCATCTACGAACAGACCCTCAAGCTCCGATCATCGGATATGGGCGCGGACACGGCTATCACTCTGATGGGGACGGATGTGGAGCGCATTTCTACCAGCTTGCGAGACATCCACGAGGTGTGGGCATCTCCAATTGATATTGGATTGGCACTGTGGCTGTTGGAACGCCAGCTTGCAGTATCATGCATTATGCCGGTTATCCTTTCGTTGGGTATGCGCCTTGAATGTTTTTTACCGCCTTTGTCTGACTGTCCATCAGCATGTATATCGATCATAATAAAGATCTCGAAATCAAAGAACCGAGCTCAACGCGCATGGATCACGAAGGTCGAGCTTCGGATTCATGCTACCCGGCAAGTCTTGAACAGCATAAAATCATTCAAAGTACTTGGTCTTTGCAATCGAGTTGAGGCACTCATTTCAGGGTTTCGTTCTACCGAAATCGCCACGTCCCGCAAATTCCGCAAACTTATATTCTGGGAAGTGCTTGTATGTAAGTCTAATACCCATTGACTGCGCATACATTCTTTTACCTATTTTAAACCATTCCCTCCACCTCCACGGTTATACTTGGATTCCGAAAATGCTTTGCTGATATAGCCTCCCAGCCAGCTTCCCGTGGCTCGCCGCACCGGCAGCCTCATTCACTTTGTTCACGATAATATCATCAGTAACGAAGGATCACTCATGGAACTCTTCGCAAGCATTCACAGCTCTGTCCTTGATGACCCTCATCACGATGCCCGTTTGGACCTTCATACAGACCTTGCCAGCAATCGTTCAATGTTTGGGCTGTTTCAGTCGAATACAAGATTATCTGGCTCGACATAGTCCATGCCCAAAGACCCTACTTGATAGCGGGGATCTCGATAGTTTGGACCTGGACAAGGGAACTATTGTTGAGTTTAGGGAAGCTTTCATAAGGTGGGAGACCTCAGGATGCGACGTGCTCTCCAATGTCAATCTGAGCGTGTCAAGAGGCACATTGGCTGTGATCATGGGTCCAATAGGCTCAGGGAAGACGATGCTACTCGAGACTGTCCTAGGTGAAACCGTGATCAGTAAAGGTCGGGTATCTGTACCTTCCATGCCCATCGCATACTGTGCCCAAACGCCCTGGCTTGTGGATACTAATGTTCGTGGCAACATTGTTGACCCGCTCGACTTTGAACCGGACTGGTACGGCCAGGTCTTGTGGATGTGCTGTCTGACAGAGGAGGTCCAAGCCCTGCCAGATAGGGACTTGACTAGAATTGGAGGACAAGGATTTATGCTCAGCGGAGGACAGAAGCAACGCCTTGTAAGTTACTGCTCTGTACCTTTCATTTGTTGGTCATCGCTAAGAGGAGTATATCAACCCAGGCGCTTGCTCGTGCAATCTACTCCCGCTGTGAGATGGTAGTCCTGGACGATATTTTCAGTGGACTCGACTCGTCGAATATCAATAAACTCTGTGAAAGGCTGCTGGACAGACATACAGGTTATCTCCGTCGGAAAGGCATCACTGTCATTCTATCAACGCACAATGGTATGTTTCCAGACAAAGTTACCCCTGTATGTGCTGACTAGGTTTACCTTTCATTCAGCCAAAATCGCAGCCTTTGCCGATCAAACAGTTGTCCTCAAAGAGGGTACAGTGCTAACTCGCAAGGTATTTCACGCTTCGAGCCCCTCTTCGCCTAATGAAAACTACTTTCCTGCTGGCCACGAGGCCGGACCGGACCTGGCCATTCCAGAACAGCAGGGCTCTCAATCAACGAGTGACGCTCTATCCTCAAATGATAACGAATTGAATCCAAAACACACAATCTCCCGGCCAGGCAAAGATCGCTCCGTTTATTTATATTACCTGAAGTCCGCAGGCTTGGGACTTTCGTTTCTCTACGTAGTCCTTGTCCTTGTTTTTGCGTTCTTTCAAAACTTTTCAAGTAAGGTCGACCTTGTTGTCCAGACCGATGTTGTAGCGCAACCAAGCTAATCGAGCTCCTACAGCACTTTGGATGAAGTGGTGGTCAGCCGCTAGTACTAAAAGCCCGGAAACGGAACATTGGATGTATTTAGGTGTTTTCATCGCCCTTGGACTGGGTGCTGTCATCATTGGTGCCGCCAGCTCATGGTATGTTCTCAATCCCTGTACAAACTACCATTTGCAGAGAATTAAGCATCTACAGGATTTACCTGCTTTATATGATATCCAACACGGCAGAGCGTCTGCACCTGTCTTTGCTCAGAACTCTTTTGCGGTAACGTGTCTTTCGCATTTACCGCCCCTTGAAGGGCAATGGACTGTTGGCTGACTTGTAGCCAGCGCTCCGCTATCTTGGCTAAGTGAGACCAACTCAGGCGACATCTTGAATCGGTGAGAATATCAGTGTAGTACTCTAGAGGGTCGCCGATGCTGATGTATTGCTTCCACTGCAGTTTCAACCAGGACCTGGAACTTACCGACATGACTTTACCCCTTGCAGCCATCAACACAACGAAAGGTATGTTGACATGATATCCAGCATTGAGATCTAGGTGTGTCCGGAAGACTCCTATATTAACAGTGCAAGTGATAAAGCCTTCGGGGCTTGTTTATTGAAGATGATCATATTATTCGTGGTCGCGAAGTATATGTCTCTCACGGTTCCACCTCTTCTCATCGTATGCTACTTCCTTCAAAGGTACTACCTCCGTACATCTCGACAAGTACGCCTCCTCAGCATTGAGACAAAGGCTCCATTATACCAGCATCTTTCCGAGACACTGAGCGGCATATCTACGATTCGTGCCTTTCGCCGGCAACCTTGGTTTGAAAGGAGCAACCTCGTTCTTGTGGATGACTCACAGAAATGCGTGTATACCCTATACATGATCCAACAGTGGTTGACCCTCGCTATGGACCTGATAGCAAGCGGACTCGTTGTTCTTCTTATGATCCTCATTGTCTTCACGAAGAGTTCCTTTGATCCGGGGTCGTCGGGAACAGCAATCGTCACACTCATGAGCTTCACGCAGTCGTTGGCACGATTGCTTAAATTCTGGTCGCTGACCGAATCATGCCTTGGCGCTGTCTCCCGGATCAAAACCTTCGCGCAGAACGTGCCGTCGGAAACACAGCACAAACACACCGATGCTGAGTCCCCCTTGTTCTCGGTAAGCGAGAAGGTTGAATGGCCCAGTCAGGGGGCAATCATATTGGACAATGTAGTGGCGGCATACGGGTATGTAATCACCGGCCATTCGTCCGTGGAGATCGTACAATTGGATGTCTGGAAGACTAACCCGCAAGTGACAGATCCCACCCCGTTCTGAAATCAGTCTCAATGCGGATTGAACCAGGAGAAAAGGTCGCCATCTGCGGACGCTCGGGAAGCGGCAAGTCATCGCTTGTGCTCTGTCTTGGCGGTTTGCTCCCTATACAAAGCGGCTCCATTCAAATTGATAATGTTGATCTGGTCAATGTTGGTTCCCAAGATATTCTAGGGCGTCTGAGCGTTGTGCCCCAGGACCCTTGTTTCCTCCCTGGTACCATCCGGCTCAACATTGATCCCGACGAGGCACTGTCACAAGCTGCAATCGAAGGCGTACTAGAAGCCACCCATCTGTCGGCCATTGTTCAGAAGATGGGCGGACTGGATGCTGAACTAGAACCGGGATTGTGGTCAGCCGGGCAAGGGCAGTTGATGGCGCTAGCACGTGCTATGGCGAGGAGAAGCAGGGTGCTCATCCTGGATGAAGCCATGAGTCGGTATGCATGCTTTTCCATGCTGCTTTGTTGCCTAGAGATGCTGATACAAACTAACACCTTGTTCTAGGGTCGATGCCTCCACCCAGATGCTCATGGAGCGGATCATTGCTAGCCACTTCCATGATTGTACCATTCTTTCGATTGTTCACCGGTACGACAATATATCAGCCTTTGATAAAGTGGCACTCTTCAATGATGGAGTGCTTGTGGAGTTTGATAGGCCGGAGACATTGCTGGCGAAAGAGACCAGTTTTCGGGCTTTGTATACTTCTAGCCATTGATAAGCCACGGCATATAGACTCATATGTGATGTTGATTCTCTTTCATTTATAGACTGATATTCCATCAATGACCGGATATTCATACTGTCTCATTTGGCGAAGTCACATTTCAAAGCGTGTACTTACAACTAGTAAGCTGTTCATATCCACGATTCGCCAAGCTATGCAGCTTTTCGGTATGTAGTATGAGGGAAAGAGAAATCAATGTAGAGAGTAGCTTCAATTTAATGGGAATTTGCATTATTCTCCCTCTCGAGTAGTCTTCCTAAAGTATCACTGCTGTAATTAACACGGTCTATTGTGGGGGTCATGGCGGGGTTTCACTCAATGCAGGGTTGTTTGGGGTGATGTGCCTTGGTAGCTCCATCTCATTTTAGGGCGGATGAGGTGATTAGGCTGGCAGGTTCCCGTGTGGCGCTACTTAAATGGTACTCGGGGTCGCATCCCGACCTCGAATTGTACCTGCAGATAGCATTTCATGATGTTGTTGCCTATTATTCTGCGCATGCCATGGATGTGCTTGGCCCTCATTCTGTTTAGCCATAGCGTCTTTGCCAACTCGAGATATAAGTCGAGACCTGATCTCTCCCCACCCCTTCTGAATATCACGATCCCAGCAACCGATGGGGTGGAACGGGGTTACATATTCGTTGCCCCGTTCAATGCTGTTTCCGAGCCGGAACACCGAGCACCACAGCAGCCTGGTGCATATATTCTCCGCGACAATGGGGACCTAGTCTGGTCCGGGTACACCTACTTCTCCATCTGGACGGGGAACTTTCAAGCCGCGCGGTGGAATGGTCAGGATGTCCTGGCTGCTTTTGAAGGGGCACACAATGGACTTCATGGACATGGCCATGGCCACCATGTGCTCCTCAATCAACGGTATGAGACGGTGAAAGAACTTCGCGCGGGAAACCACCTGCTCTCCGATAAACATGAGTTTGAGATCTTGAACGAATCGACAGCATTGATCCAGATTCATCACCCCGAGGTGCGGGATTTAAGCAACTACACATCCGACCGAAGACAACATTGGATTGTTAATGCCATATTTCAAGGTGGGTTCTACTCATGAAGGTCTACAAAGTCTTTAAGTATACAACGTAGCTTATCAAATCCCACAGAGTTGGACATCAGCGACGGCAAAGTCTTGTTCGAATGGCGAAGTTTAGATCACATTGGCCCGGAGGGTATGCCTCCCCCCATCCTGTTATCCTACAGCAATAAGCAAGCAAATGCCAATATTGACGACTATTCTTGTTGCAGAATCTGCGCTTCCACTTCCCAACAACCAAGCGGGGATTGGTCATAATAGCTCTACCGCCTGGGACTATTTCCACATCAATTCAGTGACCAAGGGCATCGACGGTCACTACCTTCTGTCCGCGCGTCATGCCAGCACCATTTACAAGATCAACAGCACCGATGGCAGTATTATTTGGCGTTTAGGAGGGTCACGATCCGATTTCACCCTCGGCCCTGAAGTAGAGTTTGGCTTCCAGCATCATGCCCGGTACCTTGATGAGGTCGATGATAACGGCGCAACCATACTCACGCTATTTGACAACGCTATTTACGGCTCTGAAAGCGGTGGTGGCGGTGATAAGGAAGTTCAAATTTATCCCTACTCCCGCGGCAAAATTCTGAAATTAGATCACGATACTCGCCATGCAACGCTCGAGTCGTCGTTTATACCGCCTGATCTACTACTGGTCAAGTCACAGGGCTCGCTGCAGACCCTTCCCAATGGGAACGTATTCATCAATTGGGGCTCGGAGGGAGCGATCACCGAGTATTTGCCCAATGGGGAACCCATCTACCATGCTTATCTGGATTCTCGCCCGCTCAATCGCGGGGACGTGCAAAATTATCGCGCCTTTCGGGCAAATTGGACTGGATTTTCCAGCGAAGAGCCCGCCGTGGTTTCCTTTCAACGCGGTGGGCACCGTGGGGCAGATAGCGGAACGGATATATACATCTCATGGAATGGGGACACCGAGACGGTCGAGTGGAGGCTGTGGTTACAGGTCGATACTACTGACAGCCTGTCAACGGAGTGGAATGAGGACGTTCAAAGCACAGAAATTCAGACCACGGCGGTACGAAAAGGATTTGAGACGGTTCATCACGTCCCCTTTGCAGTCCGGAGTGTTCGCGCACAGGCGATTGCTGCAGATGGAACAGTTCTTGGATCTTCTAAGCAAGTGCAAGTACAATCATGGGAGGTCTACCAATACCTGCTCGAGGAGGACAACAATGGATCGCACCAGCACCCGTTGGTGTTGCAGCAAGCCGATCAGTTGTGACACCAAATGAGCCTTCTACGGTGTCATCATGAACGTATCTCAGCGTCTTCAACATAATCAGAATATATATCTCATGATGCAACAAAACATACCGGATACGTCCTGGAGTAGTCCTTCGACGGTCACACCCGAAGAGTTTCTATTTTTAGAATATAAAGGACGAAGGAAGGAAAAACAGAAGATTGGATTGATATTTAACATCTAGGTCAAGTACTTATTCCATGCAATAGTGGTAGCCGGGGCTAAGTGCTTAGTTTGAAGATATCTATGAAACATCCCAGATCAAATATATATTTCATTCTAGGGAACATAAGCGACGACCACTACTGAGTAAATCTAACTTTCAGCACTACCGGCAAGAGAGGCACTAAAAGAGTCAAAGGAATACACAGTCCTTCTATATTGCTTCTGTTTATGTTGGACATATATTGTAAAGATATCCCTTGGATAGTGTCACCTACCATATCACTCGCTATGTTTGCCCTGTATGCCTGGTCGTCTCCTCTGGTTCCCTTTACGATGACCCTTTTGATGAACCACATAGCTGCTGCACAGATAGCATGCGACCCTGCGACATATCATATCCATTGAACTCCATGAATACAGTCCCTTACGATTCATATAACCTCTTGAACCAGGTTCCATCTGTTGCCAATAGTTGCTGCGGAGGGCCAGACTCCACGATGCGCCCGTCGGCCAACACCACTACCCGATCAAAATCCACGATCGTGTCGAGACGATGGGCCACTGCGATGATGGTACAGCCCTTGAACTCCTGCCGGATGATCTCCTGCATGCGGCGATCCGTCTCAAAATCAACACTGGCACAGTTGGGTTCTTATTAGCCCAGAATGGGGGAAGCAGAACCCTTTCTAGTCAATGCTACTTACCTGGATGAAACCTCGTCCAACACCACTAGTTTACTCTTTCGCAGTATGGCCCGCGCGAGGCAGAAAAGCTGCCACTGCCCTTGGCTTAAGAATTCCGTCTTCAAAATGGCATTCAATCCACCCTTGGCCTCAATAACGGACCAGAGCTGACATTTCTCTAGCGCCCCGATGAGGACCGCGTCGTCCTGGCTGGTCGCCCCCCAGGGGTCCAGGTTGAAGCGGACAGTCTCTGAGTGAATGCACAAAGGCTCCTGAGTGATGATATTCACGGATTCACGCAACTCCGACCGTGAGAGATGTGCCAGGTCTTGTCCGTCGACCTTCACCCATCCCTGCCGGTATTCCACGAGATGGAAGAGGGCGGCAAGCAGCGAGGACTTCCCGCTGCCCGTGCGACCGCAGAGTCCGATCTTCTCGCCAGGTTGGATGGTCAGGGAAATGTCCCGAAGAACGAGTGGCGCAGAACTGCTGTACGCTGCAGCGAAATCATGAAACTCGACGGCTCCGTGCTGGGGCCACGCAGTCGGCGGCGAGGTGGTCTCGCCATCCTTTTCTTCGGATTCCGTCTCCTCGACGAAATCACGCACTCGCGCCAGAGCACTGAGTGACGTCTCGGTCAAGCTCCAGACCACCACCAGTTCGGACAGGTTCTCGTTGAAGCTCATGATATTCAACAGCCCCAGCCCCACGAGAGCAGGGTGCACGCTATCGCGAAGCAGGGTGATCGTACTGATGAGCACGGTGCCCAGCGCGGCGACCAACAGATTTAACACCAGGCCAAGCCAGGCTTGCACAGTTCGGAGCAGGTACATCGGTCGTTGACTGTTGTCCAGGAGCATCGCGTTGCGCGCTCGGAAAGACCCCGTCCAGCCGAAGGCGCGAATACTGGCCAGTCCAGCAAGGGTTTCTTGGAAGTGTGTATATAAAGGGGCTTGCTGCTCTAGACGGAGGGTGCGGAGCTGACGGGAGGTCTGGACATAAAACCGTTGAATCATAACGACAACCATTATGACCAGCGGAATTGTGACCAGCAGGTATGTAGTGGAGGCGACAATCATACAGGCGCCGATAGCAAAGAGTGCCAGCTGTAACATCATGGCGATCAATACACCAGGGAGCTCATTATCGATGACACTGAGGTCCTGTGTGAAGCGACTCAGCACCTCTCCAGAGTCTGTCGAGGTAAAGAATGATATGGGTGCCAGCAGAACTGTATCCAGAAGCTTCCGATGAAGGCCATTCGATACTCGGGGAATCACACGGAGGAATAGTCCCCAGACCAGCAGGGTTAGCGACACCAGCGAGAGCAGTGCGGCCAGGCCGAGGCAGCCCAGGAACAAGGAAGGAGATACGATGGTCGAATCATCGATTGGGCTACTGAAAACGTTCAACAGCAAGCCTGGTGCCTTGATCGCGGTGATGTACACCAAGCTCCATAGACATGAGAGCCCCATCCACAACCAACTGGCGGCGGCAAAGTAGTCAGTGATCGTCCCCCAGTCCCCATTTCTGGACGGGGGTGATTTGGTCACCGTTGGCTTCTGTGTGATACCCAAATCTTCTTCCCCGGCCGTGTTCGCTTTCACCACAGCCGGCTGCTTGACTGCTACATCCCCTGTCTCGGTAGGTGAACGAGCTGTATGGCTGTTCGGCGAAGTGTGTTTAAAACGAACAGTAAGACCTGCTACGTACCCTGCGCTCTTGCGAACCAACGTGTCATAGGTACCCTGTTCGGCGATTGTCCCATCCTGGGATAACACGACCACCCAGTCTGCCAAAGGCAATCGGGAGACGGCATGTGTCACCAGGATGATGCTGGTTGCCCTTGATCGCAGTGGGCCGGACTGACAGAAGAGGCGACAGAAGATATGCTCTTCGGTGTCGGCATCCACTCCACTAAATACATCATCGAGAACCAGTAACTGTTTCCGTGCAAACACCGCTCGAGCAAGTGCAAGCCGAAGTCTCTGCCCCCCGCTGAGCGCTATCCCATTCGATCCAATCCTGGTCCTGTCCTTTTCAGGTAGGCTGATCACATCTTCCAGCAAGCCGCAGCATTCGATCACCTCGCTATACAGGGTGTCATCTTCCGCGGATTGACCACATATGCTAGCCTTAATCGTATCGTTGACGGTCCATGGGGTCTGGTCCGCGAACCCTATCGAGTCAGTGGACGAAACGATTCCGGATGACCAGGGAGTCTCCCCGAGGATTCCCTTGAGCAAGGTGCTCTTTCCACACCCAGTTGGGCCAACTACCATAACCAGTGACCCCCGCGGGACGCGGAGATTAAGATTGCGAAGCACCGGGCTGTCGTCTGCCCATCCGAACGATGCATCCTGAAGGACTACTATATCATTATTGGGGTCAACGGTTGCCGTCCCAAAAGTGGATGGTCTTAATTGTCGGTATTCCTGTCGAGATGGCGATCGAAGAAATGCTTCGATGCGGTCAAAACTGCCCAGCGCGCCAGCTAACCTCGGCAGCGTTTGAACTAATGTCATCAACGGGGGCTCCAGAAGCTGCAGGATTGAGAGAATGGAGAATGCAACCGGAACGTCCAATCTCTTGCCGATGGACTGACCCCAGCCAATGTACAGCGCGAAGGTGGTCAGCGGTGCGGCGATGCTCGTGACGTTTTGAAAGACCACCTGCACTACTGTAACCCATCGGAGTTTGCGAGCAACGACATTCTCATGTACCCTTAGCCGCTGGACAAGCCGTCCCATAACGCCTGAGAGTCCCAGCAGTTTAAGATTTCGGATGGACCTGAGCGTAGTCGAGGTTATTGAGGTCCGCTCCTGGATAGCCTCTATCCACGCGTTCTGATATCGTGGATACAGCCGCGTACAGGCTGCCATAGCCACGACGGCGCACCCAAAGCAGAGTCCCGGACCTAGAAGCCCTATCCCGAGTTGGGCGTAGAGCAGGTACAGGGCCACCCCTATCTCGATAACCGCCGTCCAGGCGTGGTGCGCGTCGGCACAGGAGATGGTGAGACGTTCGATGTCGGTGGACATGAGCGTCAAGGCAGACTTTTCCTCCACGGCAGTTATGCTTAGGTCACCGCTCTTATGATAGATAAGGGACATCAATCCGCCTCTAATGCCGACGACCAACCGATTCATTTGGTGCTTGGAGGCGGCCCGGAGTAGGGCGATTCCAGTGTAAATGAAGGCGTAGGTCCCAACTAGCTGCCAAGCAGGCGACTTACGGCTTTCGCTAGGGTCCATAACCATTCTCGTCGTATCTTGGATGAGACGTGGCTGAGTGAATTTCGCCCCGATCAACAGTAAGTGAGGAAGGCCTGATTCCAAGATATGCCATTTTAGGACCGCTGTGACCGCTCTAAGCAAGTGACGGGAACGATCCCATTCGGCCTGAAAGCGCTCACCTACGCGTTTCGAAGATAGAGCAACCTCCAGAGGATACAGATTGTCAACTCCAAGATGATTGAAGAATCCATTCCATAAGAGAGGGTTGATCCACCAGAGAAACAACGTGCTATATGGGCCAGCAGTGTCGACGGGACTGCGATCCCGATAGATAGCGAGTAAGATGCCTCTTTTTGGTAGGGCTTCGAGAATGATGACTGCTACCTTATTGACCAGAAGCATTGCAGTGACGGTGTAAGGTACGCCGTGCTGGCCATGGGATCCCAGACGTTGGCACTGGGCCACATCCAGACAGAGGCTTGGGATCACATAAAGCGGAATGAGAGTTGACGGTGCCACTGATCGAGTATGCTCATAAAGCGAAAGAATCATCAAGGCGATGGCGGCCAGAAACCCAAAAATTTCAACCGCAGCGGAGATGCCGGTCGAGGGATCAATGGAAGAAAAAAGCAAGAGCATGCATTGGAACGACACAACTGTGGCCAAGAAAAAATATTTGCATTGCTGTAGAAGAGATGGCTCGACTTTGATATCTTTCTTCCCAAGGTAGGCAACTCTGACAGCCGCCGTCACCAAGAAGAGGGATTCAAGGATAATTGTAGCTGTATCCACTCTTCCCTGTAACATGTAAAGAGGAACTTGAGCGTCCATGTTTGTTGTAATAAACAGAAGTTGACTGCTTCTGGGACAATCTAGTCCTTGCAACAGCACCTTTTGTAGGGGGTCTGCGTCAGGCAGCTATTTTAGTTGCGGCTTTTTCTTTCTTATCAGACTGGCTACGGGATCAACATCACAGCACGCAATTGCCGCCTGCCTAACGTCAGCGTCAGCAGAAAGGGGACAGAGCCAGGCAACGTTAACCTTGTACTAAGTAGAATGCGATGCAAAGCTACCGAGTACATGGGTTCCGGTATAATCCATTAGGCGACCATTAAAAGACGTTTCTATACAACAGCAACCCGCGAATCCTGAACTTGGCAAATCCCATCCGTCATTGCTCTGGCAAACAGGAAACCGATGATAGTTCTCCCAAGCATGCGTGCTCCAGGCTGTAGAATTAACTCGCTGGAATGGCCGCCACACCGAGTTCCACGATGAAGACCTACATCAGCAGCAAATGTCTTTGCCGGTCACGAATATGTCGCGGGAACCCATCTGCCCGGGACATCTCAATCTTGGCCAGAGTAACGAGGATAGAATAGCTGCCTTCTGGGATGCTAGGGAGGATTATCTCCCTGAAAGACCTGACAAAGGCCGATCATTCCCCCCCGGTCGAATGTGGGCCTCCGACTCAAAGACGTTATGCACGCTGTGCTCATAGGCAGCCGCAGCTGCTTCCTGGTCAGGGCCTGGTGTGCAGTAACAAATTCGCAGGGGGGCAGTTGCAATGGCATCAATCAACCCAGCAGGAACGGTAGGCAACACCACCCGCCAGCAAGTATAAAAGAGGTCTTCTCCGGCGGAGCCCATTGAGATTGATAATTGAGAATGCGTCACCCGCTTTATCCTAGCTCGTAAGGAGTTGAAGGTCCCACTTCATCAAGGAATTGTGAAGCATCTTATGTGAACAGTCCAGTATTGAAGGACAGAAGAAAACGACTAATAGGCGGATAAATCTCTGTTGTCCATGACAGCAGTCAACGCAATGCCATGTAGGTTGAATGGGTTGGACTTGTCGCGGAGGGCTTGTCGCCCATGGACAGAATAGATCTTGGAGATTAACACGCCACGTTAGCCTAGAGAGGGCATTAGACGCTTTAGGCGTTGCACATTATCAAAAACATTTATTCTCATTACGATTGCCTTTGGCAACCGTTTAGGTAGTCATTTCGGACAGAACGCGCACAGAGGAATTCCCAAGGAGCAAAACAGGAGTAAGATGCAGAGGTCTAGTATAAGACACGGAATACTTGAGATATCCATTGCTTCGATCATGGGGATTCTTCAAACTCCACAACAAGCTTTGTACCTCGACCTTCTCCCTTTCGAAGGACTTCAAGGCCGTCAAAGATGTCCTTTAAACCTCCCTTGGTTGTTTTAATGGGTGGAGATTTGATAATGTCGAGGCTCATGCTTGATAAACTAGCATAGAACTGCCTGATGACCTCGCGATCCGATGGTATCACCGGGAACACTGGGCCGAGGGGCGCCAGCAACTGAAACTCTCGACCAAAGACAGTGAAAACCATCAGGAATCGGTAGGACACGTCTGGCTTCTTCGGCTTCCCTTGGTCCAGAAGCGTGACGACTTTGCCCTCGCGTAGCACATCGGCACAAAAGGCGGCCGAACCCCCCTCCGAGAAGCAGTCTAGAGCTTTCGTCATGTCTGGATACGCCTTCTTAATTTCCCCTATGGATGAAGAGGACCGGTAGTCGTATACTGCGTCTGCACCATATCGCTTCGCAAGGTCGAAGGAACGGGGCGACGCTGTCACCACCACCTTGTATCCTGCTCTCTTGGCCAATTGGATGGCAAACAGACCGACGTTCGATCCTCCGGAATAAATGAAAATCGTCGGCTGATCCTCGAACGTGCGTCCGTCCCTTATGTCTGCCCAAGGAATGTCCAGGTACGTCAGGCTCAGCATCGCGGTGGCGGCGGGAACTCCGTAGGTGCTGGCTTCGCTGAAGCTCATTGTCTCGGGCACCTTCCAGGCCAAGTCTGCATCAACTTTGAGGTATTCTGCGAACGACCCAACATCGGGATACAGGCCACCGTGAACGAAGCCAGCGATTTTGTCTCCCACCTTCCAGCGCTGTCCCGATGCTTTTCCGACCTTAACCACCTCGCCCGCATAGTCGCAGCCGACCACAGAATTTCGAGGGGAAAAGCAATCGATATTTTTAAAGTCAATCGGATTCAAGGCCACGGCATGTACTTTGACCAAGACCTGATTATCAGTGATGCTTGGGACGGAAATATCCTTGACTTGTGCCCCCACCCCAAACGGTCTTCCGGTAACAAGGCTCAGGACACGCGTAGGCAGAAATCGATGAGTGGTGATTGCTCTCATGATGACCGCTAATATGGCTGTTCTGTCTGTAAAGGTAGAATAGGCAAAAGTAGACAGAAATACACAGCAGATGGGAACCTCGTGTGTAGTAATCTAGTGGTCTTCAAATGATGGACTCGGGTGTGCAAAGACCGCAAGCTATAAGTTAAGGCTTCAAGGGTGGCAAAGCGCGAATCATCAGACCGACGGGAGCAACCATGCTTGCTTCCCATGTTTGAGAGCAGCATTGCATTTCGACATCGCCAAATGAAAGGAGTGAAGGGTGCTCACAGCATCACGAAGTGAAGATGCTGATAAATACACGATTAAATATAGGTAATCAATCAACTATAGCAGCTGCGGCTTAATTCTATGAGTGGGCCACCGATGATGGGGCAGGTCGAGAATAACCTCTGAGATGGTCAGAAATGAGTGGATCGGCGGTTCCGCCCGTGAAACGATCAGTAATCAACTCGACTACTGGCAACTTCCTCGGTATACATACCTGTCGGTCATCCGACCTGATGATTGCCCTCTGGAGGGAGCTCAGGGGCTAGCGATAGATGAAGTGAATGTTAAGATAGGATTGTAGGTGGCCGGAGGACTTACACGTGCCCTACCAACATGCAGATTGTTCCCGTCTCAAGCAATTGACGTTCTGCCTACCCTCAAAACTACAGGATGGTTGAAATGGACTGGTCTACATAGTATATCTATTGGGTCGGATGAACCTCTTCGCTGGTTTGGCAAGGAACGTACCTAGTATTTGAGCCATACACAAGAGCAAGGGTTCGCATGTGGTCACCACGATACTAACGATCAACCAGCGTGTGGAAATCAGTGGCTAAAATACAGCTGATCGGACCCAAAGCCCTGTTTCCACACTCACAGACTCTATCCCCTCGGAAATGGACTTCAAATGAGAGCACCATCGCTAGATCCCAGGGTTCTGCATTCTGATTGCAATAAAAGGATGTGATTCCCATCCACATCGTGACGGCCAAATTGCAACAATACTTCAAGTCAGCTGAGTGACCCACCTGTCAGTGAAAGGACTACCTTACATAAATATTCCGGGCGCAATGAGAAAGTTGCGATGTGAAAATTATTGGATTGGCATTCTCGGGCAAAATGTAGCATACAGACCACCATACTGGGGGTCCGGACCAGGGAACCACGGTCAGACTTAGAACAACCATCGTTGGAACGAAGCCCGGTGGAGCAGACATAATTCTCAGCCATCACAGAGTGCCCATATGAGATCATGCCTACTGGAATCCAGAGATGGAAGATATTAACACTCCATCTCTCCACCGGATAGGATACCGAATTGCATTTTACCATTGACTAACCACTATAGGTAAGATTCTTTATCACACATTACTGCTTTATCAGAGCTTAGCCAGTCAGACTACTTGGCAGGTCTTCGTGGATATAGCCAGATACTCAGACGGTGGGACAGTGGGTAGAAATGAAAAGGACAATTTGGGTTTATGTTGCCTAATCCAACCGATGAAAATGCGCCTTGCAGGCCAAGACCAAAACCAGACAATGATCACACAAACTGAGAAATGAATGTAACCAGACTCCGAGAAAGCTATTATTATGAGAGCGGCTTCTCAGTTCTCTCAGCGGCCATGTTCTACCTTCCCTGAAGAACGGATCTTACTCGTTATCTCCGACATATGAACGACACGAGGAAGTAAGAGGTCCTGGTGAGGAGTTAGCAAAATGGACGAGCCTGTTCTCTTCGAACTAGGGAATCTGCCAACCCAAATAGTGGACCAGCCGAATGTTGAGGCGAGCCAAGTGATCCAAGCTCCGCCGCCTGACCAGAGATGTTTCTTGGGACTTGATCGGATTGCATTGTTGACAACCACCTCAGCGTAGTGATTGACATCCATCGCATTTTTCTCAATCTCGGTTCCTGCCATTGCGGGTTCAATCGCACTCTTCGCGGGATAATAGAGGGAGCTCTCAGGCAACACTGGTTCACTGGGAAGATTCTGGAACAATTTCGTCCTAATTGCACCAGTAGTGACAAGGATTGCTTGGACGCCCCAAGGAGAGAATTCAATGCGCATTTGGTCAGTCAGAATAGCGAGGGCAGCTTTGCTTGCATTGTAATAGCCTTGCCATGGGAGTGGCATCTTCCCAAGCACCGACCCAATGTTGATGATCTTTCCTTTCGAGGCAATCAATAGTGGTGCAAATGCTTGTGTTACCGCAACGACGGCAAACACATTCACATCAAAGATCTTCTTGGCTACTGAATTGTCCGAGTCTAACAAAGGCATGCTATAAGCTGTCGACTGTTAGCTTCTGTAGACGCCTTCGAATTTGTGAGACCTACCTGCGCCCGAGTTATTGACCAGGAAGTCCAAACATCCCCCTGTTGCAGTCGTCACAGTTGATACTGCTTGTTTGATTGATTCTTCGTCAGTGACATCTAGCTGTACAATATCAAGACCCATATGCTTAAGATGTTCGACTTTGCCAGTATTACGGGCACTGGCAAACACGCGAAAGCCTCTCTTGTGGAAGGTTTGTGCAAGCGCATCACCTATTCCGCCTTCACTGCAACCTGTGATGAGGACTGTTTTCTGGCGCATGTTTGCGACCGATAATTTGCAGCGCAACTTATTCACTTGTCAAGATCGTAGTAAAGCAAATGCTTTGGACTGTCCGCGAGGTATATACGCCATTTTGTTGCGAAGGAAGAGTATGGCGACTATTAGCACTTGGGCGCGTGTAGATTAGCAATCATACGGCTATTTGGAACTTTATTCAACTCATCGACGCCAGCCGTGGGTCGGCCATCGGGTTGATGACAATCCTTTCCAGTCTTGCCAGCCTTGGCCCGCTTAAGTTTACATGCCGCTCTCCATAATTATTCCATTGGCTGAGGCCCAGATGCTGGGCAAATAAGCATAGCAGTTTCGGTAGTAGGACGCCACTCCGAGTAAATTGACATATAACTATTGGAATATCGATTAGTGATCTACTTATGCCGATGGTTTGTAATGAACAGCACCATGACTCCTGCCCCACTGCTGGATAACTATCTCAACGGCAACCAGCCTTCGGTCTAGCTGACATATAGTGGGTTTGTGTTCGGACAGGTTATGGCCGATGGATGGCAAGAATTAATCAGCGCTGATCACTTTCCTACTTGTGGAATCAACGGGAATCACGATTGGTAAACAATCTCCTCTCTCACGAAGTCTACATATATTAACTGAACTTGTATTCCTGTAAGTTTGCTTTTTCAAATCATTATTATTACGTAACAACCACCATGTCTCAACCTCTTGTGTTCATCACTGGCGCTACCGGGTTCATTGGCAGCGCTACTGCTCTTGAGGCTCTCAAGGCAGGATATCGTCTTCGAATCGGCGTCCGCAAGAGATCAGAGAAACTTGAAGATGTGTTATCAGGCCATAAAGACCAGTTGGAATTTGTCACCATCCCCGATCTGACTGACCAAGCTGCCTTTAGCGGCAAGCTTGATGGAGTAGACTTTGTCTTGCATCTAGCCTCCCCTCTTGCGCGTGGGACAGACAAGGATGCCATATTCACTCCTGCAGTGAACGGAACCTTGGCCTTGCTGAGGGAGGCCGCTAAGGTGCCAAGCATCAAGAAGGTCGTGATCACTTCATCTATCGCTGCTTTGATTCCGATTACCGGAATACCCGAAGGTGGTATCGTCAAAGGTAACTATTGCAATTGCATTGCCCCAATACCACACTACTGTTTCTTATTTATATGCTGACCTTACACTTAGAGGACAATGATTGGAATTACAATGTCGATCCAGCGGCTAATTTCGAGGATCCTACCAATCCTGCTGGAACGCCCATGACTCTGTACCGTGCATCCAAATTGCTTGCCAACAATGCCGCCTGGGAGTTTAAGAACACCGAAAAGCCACACTTTGCACTGGTGACCATTCATCCGTCGTTTGTTTTCGGTACCAACCTCATGCAGACCTCCGCCGAGCAAGTCCAAGCCGGATCGAACGGTATTCTCTGGGGTGGTGTGATGGGGGGTGTGCCAATTGGCGGCATTACAGGCGTACATATTCAAGATGTTGCTGAAGCTCATGTCAGGGCGTTAGACCCGAAAATCAAGGACGGCTCAAAGTACCTGCTTTCCGCGCCAGCAACCACTTGGAAAGACGTGGCTCAGATTGTGCTCAAGGCCTACCCTAATATTGGCGCGAAGATCACACCGGAGGTCGAAAGTACCCCTTCCATCCCCACCAACACTACCAAGGCAGAGGTGGAACTGGGAATGCAATGGAGGTCTTGGGAGGACATGGTGCGAAGTGTGGTCGACCAGCAGCTGGGGTTCTTGCAAGGCTGAGCCAGACGGTCATCTGGTAGATTTCCGTCAATAGGTTCTTTGTTTGTGCTGAAGAGTAAGGCATTTAGAAAGGTCTTCATATTTGAGTTCTGTCTATTCCATGACGATCTCATTCGGTAAATGTGACAGCGCGTGAGACCATCTAATCCAATCACAGTTAAGGGTTACTGTATCTAGTAGGCAAACCAATGGATAATAGTAACTAAAATGCATCTTTTTCGCTCGCAAGCAAGCATCTGCACAGCTATTGAATCCTTCTATTAATAGAAGTGTTTTCGTCTTTTCAGAGTGTGTTTATTGTCTACGTCTGGTTGCCTCTGATTGTGTTGTATGAGTTCAGACACTAGCGTCCAAGCAGACTCTTAGCCATAACCGAAGTTTTTGATAGACTGTGGCCTTTTCGAATCAGAAATTTGCATGATCGTACACACCAGGGCACCGTAAAGTGGGGGCCTGTATAGGAATAAAACTTACACAGTTACCTAGAGAAGGCACTGGAACAACATTGCGTTGAGCCAGAATTAGTGCACAATTAGCGCTGAATATATATAGAAATTAACACTGGCGCTTTTTCGCAGCCGTACGCCTTGAAACCAGTTTCTTTTGGCTTCTCACGTGCATATTTAAACCTTCCAATGATAATTCATGTGTTTCACTTAGCGCCCAATATTATTTATGGCCAGACTTGTGATAAATAATCTGCAATTACTGAATGTGGTGGGTTGTTTGGTTTGTTTGCACTTGTCAGGTATTGAAGCTTTTGAGGGTCCGTGAGCAAAGAAGGCATCCTTGCCGCCCGCGGCCAGACCGAAGTATCTCGGCCCGAAGGCCCACATCCTTCCTCAACGTTATCCCTTGATGGCGCTTACAGACAGGCTTTTCGACCTTATTATCGACCATGGAAACATATTGTCGCTACACGCTAGGGCCATTCTGGTCCAGCGAATTCAACAAGGACTCTCAACTGAACATCTTCGTGTCTGATAAACATTTTCAGATCGAGTTGGAAGCCTGTAATTTCGAGAACTCACCGGCACTTCTAGCAGACTATTTCCGACTTCTCCAGCGTCTCGAACCTGATTATTTGCCCGAATTAGATGAAGAGTTTGAGGATCCTCTAGAAGAATTAGCCGACTGGGCATTGCAATCTTTCAAGCCACTATTTCAACAAATTCCTCCTTTGAATACATGTCAAACCTATACTCTCCGCAATTGCTTATTTCCAGAAGTTTTTCATTACTCACTGGTGGCCAATGAGGATAACTTGGTACCTGTCTTCCTTGATAATATCGGCCGGGAGCGATTGATGGGCGCGCTCCTTCCAGAGTCGGAACAAGTAGACTATTCTGCTATTCCAGTCTATCGTCCTGACGAAATCGAGGTCCCAATATCACTTGAGTGCGGTGCTTTACCAGCCGTCCCCCGCAAGGTATATATCAACGGGCAACAGCTTGCTTTCTTGAAATCGGTGGGCGCTGGAGACGTGAATAGCACCTGCAGAGAGCTTAAAGCATACGCGAAGATACACTCAACCTCACTTTCTGTGGCTATCAACACATGCAGGCTTCTCGGAATCGTCCAAATCCCTTCGTCGGGTCGTATTGTTGGTCTTCTTCTGTCATACATAGCGTGCGACAACAGGACATTACTGTGCACGGGAAAAGACCCTCAGTATGCCTCGTTGAGGCAGAAATGGTTGGACCAGGTTACTCGTTCCATAGAGAGACTCCATAGCTGTGGTGTTGTTTGGGGAGATGCCAAACCGGATAATGTGTTAATAGATATACAAGACGATGCGTATCTCATTGATTTTGGCGGCGGCTACACCAGAGGCTGGGTGGATGCGGAATTAGCGAATACCGCCGAAGGAGATCTTCAAGGTTTGCAAAGACTGTCGGAATTTCTGTCTGATTGAAATTCTTCCTGCTTGTGGACTCCGTGACGAGGACAATCTTCAACGAGTCAAGATGGAAGGTTTGGCTTTAGGGAGCTGGATTGCAATAACAAAATTTCAATTGGAATCAGCCAGCAGGTTTCCAGGAATAGGAGACTAGCTGTAGTCTCATGCTAATATAGCTTGATTAGCTTGGATTACTAGTTTAGGTATTTCTATTCTTCTACTTTATCATCTGGTGATGCTAGTACTACTTATAAAGCTACTATCAAGATAATAGATATTATAATCACTATAATGAAACTCTAATAGGTAGTAAATCAATCCTACAGGTATATTAGCACTCCATATTACCTCTTCCACTAAACTAATGCTGTCAATTCGCAGGAAGGGAAATGGTCATATTGGGGTTTCGACTAACTCCCGATCGGATAGGCGAGTCATTAGCAGTTTATTGTTGAGTTTCTGGGTCCATCTTTCATTCAAGAATCGCCGGTAGGATGAGAGTCTTCGGTATGTAGATGAAGAATAGCATTACTTGAAATTGAGATGACAAACCATATTATGAGACAAGAGATAGTAAAATCAGGGGAAGAAAGTAAGGGATCCTCGTGAAGATATGTCTACGATAAATTTATATATCATTTGACTGTTACTTTCTCGTATAGTGAAGATTAGAATCATTTATGACCCCAGGATGGATACTAGGCTGCAAGCAGGCAATATGCCAGAAATATGCACACCCGGTGTCAGTATAGGTTGTTTTGTTTTGCATCACAGCATTGACCTCGTTCTCAAGACCGCCGGCGTACAAGCCTTCAGCGAGGGAATGCCTGCTAAACCCATGGAGCGGTCGAGATCCGTCAGCAGGCCTAGCAACACCTCCTTTGCTCCCTCCTTCCCTGTCATGGTCTAATGTGAGCATATCCACTGGTTCTTCATTCCGAAATCATGAAGTAGTGGGGAGAAGAAGACCTACCGGCAATCGCATACCCAGCCATCACAGGTCGTCCCACGAGTACCCCCTTGGCCCCGAGACATAGAGCCTTGAGGATGTCGGCGCCTGTCCGGACGCCCGAGTCGAAGAGCACGGTCAATGAGTCACCTGCGGCTTCCACAATCGACGGCAACATTTCGAGGGATCCGACGGCGCCGTCCAGCTGCCGACCCCCGTGATTGGATACAATGATTCCGTCACAGCCGGCACGCACCGCCGCACGGGCATCATCTGGATGTTGGATGCCCTTGAGAATAATCGGACCGTCCCAATGCTGACGCAGGAAGGGAAGCCGTTCCCTGGGAAGTGAGTGACATTAGCTCGATGACCATCCCCTAGATGGACCCGCAGCAGGGGGGGAAACCGCCATACCAGGTTGATGCCACTCCTGAAATGATCATCTGCAACCACATCCGGCTGGCAGATGGGATGTCATCCTCCACCTCCTTGCCGTAGGCGTCACGGAACTTCCGACGAAAGACGGGGTCGGAAAAGGCGACTTGGTTGCCCACCCCGGCAATCATGGGCAGGTAGCCGCGGTCGAGATCGAGGGGGCGCCAGGCCGCCGTCCAAGTGTCGACCGTCACTACTAGCGCAGTATAATTGGCCGCGCGAGCGCGTTGAAGTAGGGAGATGGTGATCTCATCGTCCGTCGGCCAGTACAGCTGATACCAGCGCGGACCGGAGCCGCTATGCTGCGCAACCTCTTCGATGGTGCTGGTTGCGGCGGTGGAGAGCACGAAGGGGATACTCAGCTCGGAGCAGACTTCGGCTAGTCCGGTTTCTTTTTCCTTGTGGAAGATGGATTGGACGCCAATCTGGCTTGCCACGAAAGAAAGGGTGTCAGCGGGGACGAGGAGGATGAAACAGAGGGCTGCTCGGAGCTCACCGGGGCTTGGATTAACGGAGATGCGTATGTCTCGCCAAACAATGTTGTTTCCAAGGTGCGGTGGGAAGTGTCAATCATCATCCGAGGGGCCAACTAGAAAGGAGGTGTGAGTTGAATCATCTGATGAAGTTGAAGCCGAACCCTCATACCCGCCATTGACGAAAGGCTGCGCGATTCGCCTCTTGGGTTGCCAATTCGCCGGCGCCGCCATGCACTGTTGTCGTACATCATCCCCCTTCCGTCAGTCGTGCTCTAGAAGGATGGAGAGGCTGCTCACAATAATTGAAGGCGGTCACGCTGAGATGTTGTTTCGCTTGTTCGACGATGCGCGCGGTGTCTGTAGTGACCCGTGGATATACGTTCCGGAGCATGCCCCTCTCATAGATGTCCAGCTGGTTGGCGCGGCACTGCGCGAGTCGCAAGCCGAGGACGCTTTGAGCCACCATGGTCGCTGATTGTAATTGGACTGATGAGCCAAATGCGCTGGTAGCCTCTTTTATGTCCTGTACCGGTTCGGAGGATCACCCCCCTGCAAGGGGATGTCGGTGTTCAAGGTCGGCTAAGTTCGTCCTGCAGAAGCGACTATCTTGAAGGCAAAAGCCGCACACTCATAGGTCGCACCGACGATCAATCATGCGATGCTGCCTGGTGCCGAGGGTATGCTAGTCCTACTACTGTGGATCAAGACCAGGGGATGCGACCCATTTTCTTTGGGGAAAATGATGACTGGATGATCCATTGGAGTCTCCATATTGCGAATATTCGGTCCCAACAGGAGAATAATAGTAAATGACCTTACAAGCTGGTCGGAAACACGATGGACACAAGCAGTGCGCTATACACTCCAAGGAAACCGCCTTAAGAACCAATACTCCACGTTTATCTCATGTCATCAGTAAGAACACTTGCGTTGACTAGCTGGATTGAAGCTCTAAATCCACCAACCGGACCTGCCAAATATTCCTCTCCAATAACTGCCAGCACCACCCCCTACCCTCCCCATCACTACCCCCATCAAACCCTCACGAAGGTCGCCGTGGCACACACAAACATCAACCATGCCGGGATATTCACCAACCACATGCGCCGCCAGTTATTGCCCAGCCAGCCGCGCAGGCCATCTTCGTTGCGGAGGCCGACCTTTTCCTTGGAACAGATGCGACTGTTCCAGTACATACTCCAGGCTCCAAAGTAGTAGTGGGCGATACTCAGGACTCCCCCGGCGTAGTAGAAGTAACGGGTCTGCGGATTGAGACCGGGGGCGCGGCTATTGATGACGGAAAACACGCCGGCCAGGGGATACGCCAGCAGAATCACCCACTTGGTGGTGCGCGCGAAGGCCGGGAACCAGTCATGTACCAGGTGGCCGGAGACGTGGCCGGGTCGGTTGGCGAGCTTGGGAGTCAGAAAGGATCGGAAGGCGTTTTGTTGGTCAATGGCACACATCAGACTGGCCGAGGAAATCATCAAAGGGCTTAGGCGGAGGATGGCCGTGCCGAAGTCGGACGCGCTGGTGATCGCGGAAGACATTTTTTTCTAGTCTGTGGGAAGTTAGGGAATGGAAATGATTATTGTGGAGGGAGGAGTCTAATTCAATGGAATTTGCTAAGCTCTATCGGCGATGAACAACGTTCTATGAGGATAATATGAGGGGGTAGAAGAGAGGAGAGAGGATGTGAGGGAGGGTGGGGATAAGTGAACGATGTCGTGGTAATAGCACCAGGAGCGATGGCATGGCGGCCATGTAAGGAGGTGCGCCGAACCAATGCCCGACGCAGTCAGCAACAGACCAGACAGGGGCCCCTTCGGCGAAAACACCCGCATGCCTGGTTGAAGAATGCGCCAATGATGTTTAACTACCGGTGTACCTGGATGGGTGAAGCCTAGAACTAATCCCGCTTCTTCACTTCCTTCGGTTTCTCTCCGCCTCCTGTGGGGGACCTCCTGAACCCGCTGCCAGGGATGAACTGGAGCCCGTGTTTCAAGTCGCCATACTTGGCGAACCACAGATCGGTGAAATAGTTATCACGTCGCTGCCAGGGCTTCTCTGCGGCCACGCGCGGCATAAAGCGCGCGGCGGCGTGGATATACGTCGATGTCAGGGCAAACGTGGGCCGCGGCGTGAGAGGCGGCCCCTGGGGATCTACGCGTGGCACAGCGACGGTGTGTCCGCGGGCTTGGAGGAGTTTAATCAACCGGCAGACGGCAATCATGGTTGCATCGGCGCCCAAGGTCCACGACGCGTTAGTATATCCATTGACGACGACCAAATTGGGGAGGTCCTGTAGCATCATGCCGTTCCAGATGAATTTCGACGAGAGATCCACCGGCACGCCGTCGATATCGAGCATGGCCCCTCCGGCGAATTGCATCTGGAGCCCCGTGGCGGTAATGATCAGATCGGCGTCCAGATGCTGGCCAGACCGCAGCTGGATGCCGGTGGCCGTGCAGGTCTCGATCGTGTCCGTGACCACGCCGACGCGACCTGTATGCAAGCTGCGAAAGAAGTCGGCGTCCGGGCTCACGCACAGCCGCTGCTCCATCGGCGCATAGAGCGGCGCAAAGTGCGGGTCGTAGGCCACCGCCGGGGGTAACTGGCGTCGGACGTGAGACCGCAGATAGGCGCGGGCCAAGTGCGGCCATCGTTCGCAAAAGAGGATGAAGAGCCGCGTGTGCACCAGCGACAGAAGGCGCTGCAGCGAGTAGAAACGGGAGCGAGGCAGCCAGCGTGCCAACCAAGAAGACGCACTGGGGAGCTGCCGGTTCGGCGCCGAGACGATGTACGTCGGACTGCGCTGCAGCATGGTCGTATGCGCCGCCTGCTCGGCCAGCTTGGGGATCATGGTGATTGCGGTTGCGCCGCTACCAATGACGACGATCTTCTGGTCTCGGTAATCCAGTTCGTCCGGCCAGAATTGAGGATGCACCACCTGCCCTTGGAACTGCTGTAGTCCTGGGATTTCGGTCTTGAGTGCCTGACTGTAGTTGTAGAACCCGGTGCCCAGGATCAGGAACCGCGAGCGGTAGATGCTCGTGCCCTCTGGCGATTCGACAGTAAGCTGCCAGAGCTGGTCGGACGAGGACCATGACGCTCTGGTCATCCGGTGCTGAAATTTAATCCGACGGTCGATGCCATGCTTCGAGGCAGCCTGCTGGATGTAGTGGAGAATGGTCGCGCCCTCGGCGATGGGATATTCGTGGTCCCATGCATGCCAGGGAAAGCAAAAGGTGAACAGGTCCGAATCCGATCGGATGCCCGGATAGCGAAAGAAATCCCAAGTGCCCCCCAAGGTGGCCCTCCCTTCGAGAATCGTGAAGGTGAGATGGGGCAGTTCGGTCTGAAGCCGGTAGGCAGCGTTAATGCCAGAAATGCCGGCTCCAATGATGAGGACATCGTAGTCAACTGCCGGGGAAGCCATGTTTTGGCGGTGGGGACCAGGCTATGGCAATGCTCAAGGGGTCGAGAAGAGTGTGCGTTCTTGTTTGTTGTCTTTATGGCTCGGGCTGCTCACATACCTGGCCGTCATCAGGTGATTCCATGTCTTGCAAGGCAGCTGCATTTCCGAACCCCCGATCATTCTGGTATTGAATTGATGATTTGGTTTCTTTTTTCCTTTTGGGAGTAAGTAGGCGAAACTTAGTTGTCGAGTGTGTCATGAAGGGCTCTCTTGCTGCCAGGATAGTTGGTCTCAGCCAAATCGTTGGTTTAGTGCCGTCCCGGTCACCTTTGAACGTGGCTTCATTCCGTGGTTCAGCTGTATTCATGTAGCTACGCCTTGCGATTGTATTGTTAATCTCGGGTCCCAGGCTCTTTAACACATGCCTACGGAGGAATTGAGGTATGGAATTTAGAACAATCTCTATTACTTCAATCGCAGGGACCACCTAAAATAGTATTAACTTCAGACTGTTCCGTACACACGACTGGTCTTCAAAGCGGGCATCGAGGGCCCCTGTCCGGTCTCATGTATCAAGGTCAGAAAACCAGCTACTAATTCATTCATGCCGTTACCTCGGGCCTGAGCAATCCATTTATCCAGTGACAGAGTCTCAAACTCTGTGCCTCCACCCTCTGAGTTCTCTAAATATTCCCGCACGGATTCGACGGGGACCACAGTCTGCCCGGACTCATGGAAGTAGCGCACGGCAGGTTGCTGGTTCCAACCGGACAGCAGCATCGTGCCAATGATATTTTTCGCGACTGCGTCCACCTCTACCATGTCCAGGTAACCATGCCATCCGGGCACGTGGGGAACCGCGCGCATCTTGCGCGAGAAGGCCAGGACGTTGTTCATGATATCGAGGGGCGGGGCGCCCGGGCCGATAATGCTGGATGGACGATGAATGGAGACGGGGAGATGCAGCTGGCGATGGGCAGCTTCGAGATACACCTCGCTGGCCCATTTGGACGCGACGTAGCCGTCGGAGCCATCGACTGGTGGCAAGTATTGGGCGACGGATTCCTCATCGTAGCTGTCTGCCGTCCGTAGATGGACCACTCCGGCCGTGGAGATGTAGTGAATGGGCACGCGGCGCGGTAGGGCCATCCGGACCAGCTCGTGTGTAGATTGGACATTTGGCCCACGTAGGGATTGATACGTTTTCATAAACGAGACATCTGCGCCGCAGTGAATGATCGCGTGGCAGGTACCGAATACCTGGGTCGCTGCCTTCTCGGAGAGACCCAGGCGGGGGGCAGACAAGTCACCGGCATGAATAACGACTTTGTCGGACTTCATCGCTGGGGCCTGTCGTCCAAGGCCCTCCCCCGTCGGCCGCACGGCGATGCAGTGCACTTGCGAGACGTGCGGTGATGCCACCAAGCGTTCTAGGAGACACTGGCCGAGATAACCCGTGGATCCGGTCAAGACAACTTCCCGCAGCTCAGGGATCTCGCAGTCTCTCGACTGGACTGACAGGAGAGCTGGGGACAGAGCCGTTTCTGCTGCCCAATCCAAGCCATTGTGGGCTGCTGCTGCTGTCTCTGCCGCGCCCATGCTATCCAGGCGCTGCGCAAGGCTCTCGAGGCTGGTATTTTGGAAGAGCTCCGCCAGCGGTATGTCCCGATGCAATGTGTGCTTGATCTGCCGCTGCATCTTGAGCAGGAGGAGGGAGTTGCCGCCCACCGAGAAGAAATCCGACTCTCTGCGAATCTGGAGTCGGACTCCGATTTCGGCCAGAATGCTCGTCCAGATCCCCTTCACTTTGGCCTCCGTCTCGGTGAGTGGGGTGTCTTCCTGGTCGGTGCCAAAGTCTTCTGGCAAGGGGATTGCCCGCAAGGCGCGGCGATCGAGCTTGCCACTGGCGTTACGAGGGAGTCCGGGCAACGGGATAGCGACCGAAGGCCTCATATATTGTGGCAATGGTAAGGTGGCGAGCAAGTTGCGCAGGTAGCGCGCTGGATCCGCGGGCGTCCTGCCCACGGTGAATACGACGAAGGCGACTAGAAACATGGATTCGCGCTCTCCGGAGACGTCGACCGCGGCATTGGACAGAACGCCGTTAGCACTTTGAAGAAGAGAGGCCGAGACATCTTCCAACTCAATCCGGATGCCGCGCAGCTTGATCTGCGAGTCGCCGGCAATGCGACCCTGGTAGACAATGGAGCCGTCATTGAGCATCCGGCCTTGGTCGCCCGTGCGGTATAAACGGCCCCAGCCCGGTTCTTCTATCCCAGAGATGCGATCAGGAATGAATTTGGCCGCGGTGAGGGTTTCATTGTGCAGGTACCCAGCACTGACGGACGGTCCCCCAACACAGATCTCCCCACTGCAACCAGGGGGCAGGAGTTGTGCCGTCTCGGGGTCCAGGATGTAGACGGCGTAGTTTGTGATGGCAGGTCCAATGGCCGCAGGAGAGTCGTCTTGCACCGCCTCGCGATCGTACGGCACGAGACCGAAGGAGGAGGCGACGGAGATCTCGCTGGGTCCGTATGCATTGAACACTTGGAGGAGAGGATTCCGCAAGTCCTGGAAGGACTGGCGGAGATGGTTTGCAAAGGCCTCGCCGCCACACATGGCAATGCGCCAGTCGGTGCACTTCTCCAGCCATTCGCGGCCGTATTGGAAGAGGACGCAGTACTCAGACGGCGCCCCGAGGACAAAGGTAATGTTTTCCTCATACATCAACTGCGCCAGATCTGCCATGTCGATCCGGTTGCTGGAGACCACGAGAGACCCCCCGTTCGCAAGCGCGTAGAAGATCTGGGCCAGTGAGGCATCGTAGCCGTACGCACTCTGCTGCAGGACGACTTCTCGGCTCCGGCGTAAGCTCATCGCTCGGCTGGCGGCAGCGACATGATTGAGGAAGCTGGAGTGCCGGAGCATGACGCCCTTAGGCTTACCCGTTGTACCGCTGGTGAACATAATAAAGGCTCGGCCATCAGCCGTCGACGCATTCGGGATCGGATGTGCCGGCGTATGTATCTCGGTGATGTCGACCGGCTGCACCTTTCCATCCAGCTGCAGTTCCGGGAGGCGATGAACCGTATCTCGGTGGCACACAATAAAGCCGGCTTGGGATTCGCTTACAATCGTCATCAAACGCTCGTTTGAGTTGCGCACATCCAAGGGGATATAGACGGCTCCGATCCGCATAATCGCCAACAGCGAGCAGATGGCGTCGCTGGACGGGTTGCAGAGCATGCCGACATGGGTACCGACCTGGGCGCCGGCCGTCAGAAGGGCATGTGCAATCTGATCAATTCGGTCCGACATTCCCTTGTACGTCAGAGTACCTGACGGGTCTTTGATTGCCATGGCCTGTGGCTGCGTGGCGACGAAACGATCAATCTGCAGGGACAAGGTGTCTGCCCACCCAAAAGACGCTACCGGTCCCTTTCCAAGCGCGGTACTCGCCTCGATCTGACGGGGGCTGAATAGTTCCCCTGCGCCGATCTCTAAAGCGGCATGGCTCACAAATGTCTCGAGGAGATGGATGTAGGTCGAGAGCAGGGAGTCTCCAGCGGTGCGGTCGAACAAGTATTCTTGCACGGACAAGGTTAAGAAGCCCTCGCCATCATTCTCATCGACGGTGAGGATGAAGTCAAATGGGTGATTGGCATCTTCGTAGGTTGACCAGTCGAGCGCGACGTCTCCAATGGTTTTCTGTCCCAGGACCCCGAGCCGGTAATTCAGCACCACCTGGAAGAGAGGTGGACAGACTGAGAGGGACGGAGCATTGATGTCCTTCAGGATAACATCCAACGGAACCCCTGCGTGGCCCATAGCGGCATACACCTTGGATCGCGTTGCGGTGAGGAGGTCACTGAAGGATTGGTCGCTACTCAGCTGGAAGCGAAGCGGCAGCATATCGATCAGGAACCCAATAGCGTCAGCGAAGGCTGCCTCGGTGCGGTTCGCATCCACAATTCCAATGCAGAAGTCATTAGTTTCGGACAGGCGATGGAGTAAGACCTGCAGCACGGAAAGATAGAAGTGAAACGGCGTGACCCGTGCGGCGGTGGTGAAATTCTTGATGCGCCGGACCAGATCCGATGGCAGATCGACCATGAGCTCAATATTGTCGTAGCGGTTCAGACTCTTGCGGGTCGACCGTTTGGCAAAAGGAAGATTGGGAAGAGGCTGGGGCAGGTTTGCAAACTCCTGTTTCCAATACTGGCGGTGCTCCCGGGTGGTGGGACTCTCCAGCGACCTTCTTTGATGAGCAGCGAAATTGACATATTGCCCCACAGGAGGCACGGCGTCCAGGTCGACGGCGGAATAGCATCGATGCAGGTCCTGCAGATACAGCTGCCAGCTCACGCCATCCATGATGATATGGTGGTAGCCGAAGATAATGGTGTGGACGGTTGCCGGAGAGTCGCCGTGGATGAGAAGCGTCGCGATGAAACTGTCTCCTCGTTCGAGGTCGTATTCATGGTCAGCGACGAGCTTCTTCTCAGCTTCAATCTCCGCTGCAGCACTCTCAAAAGGTGGAGCAGCCACCTGACGCAGCTGGAACGGAGAAGATGCTTCGACCCGCTGGAAGACCTCGCCGCTGGCCTCATCGGTGAAGAAAGTAGTACGCAGGGAGCTATTGCGTCTGATGACGGCATGAAGGGCGAGTTCAAAGCGGTTAATATCTAGGTGGCCGCGAAGCTGGTACGTGGTGGTGCAGTTGTACGCAGTTTTATTCTCCAGCGAAACATAGGGCAGCCAGATCGTAGTTTGGCCGAATGACATGGGCTCGACGGTTGACTTGGGGAAGGCCAGATCGACCTCATCGTCGTCCGTTGTGGGCGTCAATATGTCACCGCGTGACTGGCCACGATTGGGACTGGATACGGTGCTCGATGGCGCTTGTTCAGAGGCACTTCGTAACTCGGCGACTGCATACTGACACACTGTGGTCCAATTAGAGAAGTAGTACCTATGGGGAAGGGGGATGCATACACTCTTCAACCGATGCACCTGCGAGGATCTTCAACACGGGAATATCGACCTGCATCTCCTTGGAGAACCAGGACCGGATGTCCATAGCCACGAGCGAATCCACTCCCAGGTCCAGAATCACCGTGTCCCGCGCTATCGCTTTGGCAGACAATCGCAATAGACCAGCCAGGTACCCTGTCAGCACGGGGCAGAGTCCCTCGATTGCCTGGCGTTCGGTCTTCTCCGGGGACAGTACGTCTTGTAAGAGTGAGACCTTTTCTGTCTTCTCGTCATCTTCATCAAGTTCCTGGGCAGCGGTCAACAGGTGTCCGAAACGAGCTGGTAGATATTCTGTATTTCTCGCCAGCTCTAATCCCACTATGACATCCACATTCAGGGGGTTAGAGGAATCACGAGCGAGATGGATAGCCTCTGCCAATGACCGGTGGAAATCGCGTTCCGAAATGGCGCCCAAATCCCGCTGGTCACTGGGTTGTTCAATGCCCACGATGGGACTCAGGTCGAGCACCGAGGAAGGCAACCCCTTCGCTTTCCGTTGCCGGCACAGACCCGCCACGTACTAGAGAACCGTTTGTCAGTGAGGAGGGTTCTTGGAGGACTGCGACTACTCACCATATTCACGACCGTGGTCGGCTCAGTGGAAGGTGAACTACTGCCGGCAATCCTGGACGCCGATGACAGAGCCACAAAGAAGGCCAATGTTGGATGGGAGAAAACGTCGTTGATGATATTGATGGCGGCCATCTGATTTTCCACCGATTCTTCTTCCAGGGCTGGGCCATAAATGACCCCTTCAATGGGTGGGCGTTGTGCCCCAGTCACCGCGTAAAGTGACTTTATGACCTGATGCTTGCAGCTCAAGGTTGGAATTTCCACGACATCAATATGAACCCCGGATCGTGCTACTTCTTTGACCCACCCACAATCTCCCTCGAGTGAATTACTAGATAGTACAGGTGTTAGTGGGAGAAAACCTGCAGGGCATCAGGAAAACCATACTGGTGTAAAAGGATAAAGTTCCGGGCCCCAATGCTGACCATCCACATGCAAATGGAGTATTCGAGTGCACGAGGAATTGAGGCAAGCAGGTACGTTCCCTGGGAAGACAGGAGATCAGTAGGATCAATCGGTCTGTCATAGATGACAACCGGCGCTTTGCAGTCGAGATTAACGATGCTGAAAGGGTCACCAGCGTGTGGAGCCTTGCGGCCCAGCAGATCTTGCAGTTCAATGAGGGTAGACGGATGCCCCCAACGGTCTTCGGCTAAAGACTCAACATGCCTGACCGCAGCCTGGAGTGATGATTCAAACTTGGACCAGCGGTTCTTAGAAGAGGAGGTCGGCCCTGGATTGACACAGATAAAATCTGCCGCTGAAAGATAACGGCATCTCCGCGGGAGAGACTTCGGTAGGCGCGTGGCTAGGCCAGCCTGGCAGGACAGATCGACAAAGTAGGCCGTATCACGCGGAGTGGCGGCGCGAATCTCGCTGACCATAGCCCGTGGCGATATATGGATCCATTGTGCACCTTGTCTGATTCCTGTAGGGCCATGAGTGAGGCAGACGAGGCGTTGGTGTGTATCAGTATATATATCCTGCAACAAACCTCCCAACATTTCCTGGGGGTCGTAGATCGTAGTAACATCTCCACCAGACCTATTGGCAACCATTTGTGCCACAAAGCAGCGAACGGAGAGGCTTAGATACCGATCGTAAGATAGACCTCTCGCCTGAATGGGACAGGTAAGGGGATACGGAACTTTAGCGATTGATGCTATGGAGTCCTGCAGCGTGATGAAGTGTGTCCCCGTTGAGACATCCGCTCCAATGGCAAAGTAAAAGAAGGAATCGGTAGTGTCTGCCATTGTAATCCCAAATTGTGTAGCACAACACACTCGGACTGTCAATGCCAAGTCGTGAGACGATAGATTGGTCTTCTTGGGAGAGATCTGGATAGCTTCGTACGCAAGGCCAGGTCCGGTCGACTGTAGCTGAATCGGCTGCTCAGCAAGGTCAACCGCTCGTTGTACTGGACGACGATAAGTTTCAGAACGATCATTGAGCTCCTGACTAGGCCTCAATCGGGACACCAGCACCTTCCCGTCCTTTAACATCAATTCGGACTCGAAAGATCCGGGCTGGTCTGCACTGTTGGAGGTTAACAAGCGACAAAATATCTCGGTGATCGTAGTGTGCATTCCATCGAGGGTATCAATATCAAGGAACTGTAGGCGTAGTTGTGGGATTTGGGATTGCAATGTGCGACCCAGTCCCAAGGAGGCAGAATGGTAAGGGTTCCCTGCGCAATGGCCACTGGTCAACCACAGAGTTGCCGGTGACTGTGAAAGCACCGCCTTCACAATCGCCAGTTTCTCCTTGCTGGGCTGGGTGAAAATGGGCGCCTCTATGTCTTCCAGAACCAAGACACCAGCGATATTACATACCGCAAGGAGATCGACGTCCTGGAACGAAGGGACCTGCACCAGATTTACGTTCGGTCCGGACAGCATCGCAGTCACCTTTTGGACAAAGGCGGACGCTTTTGATTGCATGCCTCCAATCACCATGAGCTGGCCTTGTGCATACGATGTCTCATGGCGGATTTGATATCCTCCGGCCACCAGACCGCTGGTCTCCCGCTTCTCTTGCTGAAACACCATCACCGCCGCATCGCTATTGATTGGACTGAATCCCGCACACTGCACACGCTCTGACCATGCCTTCTGCAGTAGGCGATCACTGTCTTGCCAAGCGGGCGCTGAAGGGCAAATCACATAACCTCCTGCTCGAACCAGGCCCCCGAGATAACCTGCGAGTTGATCGTAGTGCTGAGGATAATAAAGCGTAGGCTGGATGACAATGATATCAAAGCTGTGCTGCTGCCATTCCTCCGGGTCCAGTTGCTGGTTTCCTAGCTCCAATTGCTGTATTTGGTATTCACCGGGGGTTTGAGTTTGACGCGACCAGGGACTCTCAGTATCTCCCACCGTATATGACGCCAATGATGACAGGATCTGCCTGTTGGATGGATCTAGCATCAAGCTAGCGAATCCGGGACAAATCTCCAGAACGTGCATTTGGGGCCTACAGTGCACGAACTGCCTAAGGACGCGGCCACTGATCTGCTGATAGGACAGCCCCTCTCCCGGAACTGCGACTCCATACTGGAGATCATAGTCCCATGTTTCTTGCACATACAAGCGGCGATCTTGCCCAGGTGTTCCCTCAGCGGCCAGTGTTAACCCTTCAATGTCAATGCAAGGCTGGCCAGTCTCGTTCCAAATTCGTACATCCGCGGTGAAATTGGGTGACAGTCGTTCCGCGTCTGCCGGGAGTGTCTCTGTGACCTGGCCATGAGCTGTCAGGATTGTGTCGCTACCACGAGGCAAGGACGGCGTGTGAATAGTGATCCGTTCGATTTGCTTGGGTAGGAATGCGGTCCAGAGATCTCTGTATGATGATTAGGCTGCGCTACATATCTGAACTTTGCCCTGAACACTTACTGGTCACCTGGGGCGGCAAATGCGAGTAGGGCCGATTGTACCGCACACTCCAGCACACTGGGATTGACGAGCAACGGAGTAAAGCTCTCAGGGAAAGAATTGACGAACTGGGTTGACGATTGGTCCAGGCATCGGGTGGCCGAGAGCAGTCCGCAAAAGGGTCCATCATACTGCAGTCCACTGTGCTCGAGCCAGTTGTATATTTGACTTTTGTCGACACGTTGGGTGTATGCTTGTCCAGCGAAAGAGGGAGGAGGAGAGGCCTGGTTGTCATCAAGCGTCGAAATGCTGACATTACCCTTGCATACTTCGATGCCGTCGTTGGCAGCAATGATTGAGAAAGCGGCGCTGTCCTGATCATCGTCGTTGGAACTGGGTAGAACCACTGTGATGGTCAAGTCTGCTCCTTCGCCAGCGTCTCGGAGTCTGACGTGGTGAGAGAACCTGACATCGTGCAGATTCACGATGCGACACTGATGGCCCCATGGAGACGCAATAACGGCCTCAATGACCATGAGGCAGTAAATCGACGCGGGAAGCGTCACTGTCCCTTGTACACGAACGGACTCGAGCCAGGGAAGCTGCTTCGAAGTAAGCACATTTCTCCAGCGCAGTGTAGTGTCACTGCTGTCAGTGTAGCAACGATTGCCCAGCAATTCATGAGGTGTTGAACGCGTCAGGTATCGTTTTGAGGAACGAGACTCTCGCCAGAAGGCTGTCTCGTGATTCCAAGGATATGAAGGCAGACCTTTGAGTAGTCTAGGTGGCTCCCGCCGCAGTGACGCTGCGTAGCGGTCAAAGTTGACGACTTCGGGTCCAAGGTGCTGCCAGAGGAACCCTAGAGCCTGGCTAAACGAGGCTACATCATCTTCCCCACGACGTAGAACCCCGGAGTATGGGATTGCATCGCCATTTCCGGTCTTACCTTTGAACGTCTGCCCCACTGATGCCTTCAAGGCCGGGTGAGGCCCGATCTCCAGAGCCACATCGAACGCGCTGCCATCGATAGCACGCTCCAGACCCTCACAGAAGAGTACGGATCCCAGCATGTTGTCACGCCAGTATGGACCGGCCAGTTCGTCCATAGTGGGAGTGCGATCCGGGCCGTATACACTGGAGATCCATTCACAGGGCTCAGCCGGGGTAAGAATCTCAACCTTAGCACCTACCATAGAGGCGAGAAACGGCTCTGCACATGCTTGCATGTGGAATGAATGGTAGGCATTGTCGACTTTTAAGATGCGAGCAAATTTCCCCTCGGCCTCCAGCATCGCTCGTGCCTCTTCTACGGCATCGAGATCACCGGAGAGCGTGACGCTGACGGGGGAGTTGCTGGTGCCGATCACAATCCGACCTTTTAGCGATGGGCGATTGATAAAGACTCTCGCCTCCGCGGCACCCAGGCCAGCGGCCAGCATTGTGCCACGCTTGCCATCTCGTCCGCCGGCGAATTTTGTTGAGACTCCACGGTAATAAGAGATCCGCATGGCATCCTGGGGTCGAATGTATCCCGCCGCGTAGGCCGCCGCTAGCTCCCCAGAAGAATGGCCAATGACCGTATGAAACCGCACCCCTAGCGTTTTCAGCAGGTCTACTAAAGCCATTTGGATGGCACTCGACAGTGGCTGCGAGATTGGCCCCTCGGCAATCCGGGACGTTGTCTGGGGCTTGAGGAGTTCTTCTTTCAGGGACCAATCCGGTCCATCCTCGAGAAGATGTAGATACTCATCCAGCTTTTCTATTGAGTCACGGAAGATCGCACATCGTAGGATCAGTTCCTTGCCCATAGTGGCCCACTGTGCGCCTTGTCCGGTGAAGATGCCCAGGATCCTAGGAGGGCGAGCAGATGCGGTCAAGCGAATTCCCAAGTCTGCTGATGGATCCTGAACTACCTTTTTGAGGGCGGCGTCCATCGCAGCAAGCAGATCACTTCGGGTTGATCCCGTGAATATCGCCCGGAATGGGTGTGAGCTTCGGCGGCATGCCAACGTCCACGCTAAGTGGTGGAGGTCGACGGACTTGCTGGTGCGGAGGACAGAATGGAAGCGAGCCACAATGGCAACCAGGGCACTCTGACTATGGGCAGAGAAGACAAAAGGTAATGTGGCCAGGTCACAACCCTGCTCCCCCGTCTGTGCCGCATACCCAGCACTGGCAGGGCCATGGATCTCCGGCTGATATCCCTCCACAATCACATGAGCATTGGTACCACCAAATCCAAAGCTATTCACGCTGGCTCGTAAGGGCTGGCCGAGATCGACAGGCGGCCAGGGTTGCGCGGTTGTGGGGACGTTGAGGTTAGTATAGTAAGGCGCAATGTCCGGGTTCAAGGTTTCCAGGTGTAGATTAGGAGGGATCACACGATGTTGGACAGCCAAAGCGACCTTGAGCAGACTGGCGAGCCCGGAGGTGCCTTCCGTGTGACCAATGACTGTCTTTACTGATCCCACCTGGAGCTTGAAGCGATCTCCATTGTTACTCTCTGCAGTTTGGGAGGGGAAGAAAGCGCTGGCAATTGCTTCAGCTTCGCGAACATCGCCCACCTGGGTTCCAGTCCCGTGGGCTTCAAAATACTGACACCGGCCCCAGGACGTCGTTGGGTCTAGCCCAGATCTGCTATAGGTTTCTTGAATTAGGCGTGCCTGTGCTTCAGCACTGGGCATTGTAATGCCTTTGGTTCGCCCGTCCTGGTTCAGGGCAGAATCTCGGATGATTGCTTCGATGTGATCACCATCCGCCAGGGCGTCGCTCAATCGTTTCAACAGAACGACGGCGATTCCCTCCCCACGAGCGTAGCCGTTTGCACCCGCATCCCACATGCGGCACCGGCCCTCGGGGGACAGCATGTGCAGAGCTGACTCGGTAATAAACAGCTCCGGTCCGAGAATGAGATTGACACCAGCTGCACACGCTACCCGGCTTTCGTTTGAGCGTAGGCTGCGAACGGCATGGTGGACAGCAACCAGACTTGACGAGCAGGCGGTATCAATGGTCATCGAGGGACCGCGCCAGTCGTAAAAGTATGATAGTCGGTTTGAAAGGATTGAACGGTGAGTTCCGGTGGCGGTATACTGAGACAACGTGACGGGATCCCTCATGACAATATCACCATAGTCGCACGCCACGCTGCCCACATAAACGGAAGTCGAGCTACCCTGCATCTTCTGGATCGACAATCCAGCGGATTCCAGCGCCTCGTAGGTGACCTCCAGGAGCATCCGGTGCTGTGGATCAATCGCCTCAGCTTCAAGGGGTGTGATATTGAAGAAGCTAGCATCAAACGTGTGGGGGTCTTCCTCCATCCAGTAGGCGCTTTTGGTATTGGTGGTACCAGGGTACTCAGGGTCCGGATGGTAGAAGCCATCAATGTTGAAACGATTCGACGGTACCCTCTTGGAGAGCTCCCTTGGGGTCCGAAGCAGATCCCATAACTTCGACGGGGACGTGGCATTTCCTGGGAGACGGCAGCCACTGCCCACTATGGCAATAGGCTCCTCTTTGGGGGGGATATATTCAGAAACCATTCTTGGGGTATCAAAGGCAAAATGGAGTGTTGGTAAAGAAGGTGTCCTGCGATGGGGAGCAGAAAGGCAGAGTAATCTTTCGTTGAGCTCCCTACGCCTCTCAATATTACGCTAAGTGGAACCTTGAATCATCGTTCCTTTCAGTGCAGGGTATATGCGAGGGTGGACCTGCTGACACTTGCTTCTCTTTTCAACAAACGCCGAACAGACATGCATAAGTGACAGTCGGAGAGGGATGTGCTCGTCCCCGAGGCCGAACCTGCACAGCGGTCCCCCTGAACGAGTCGGTCATAGGAACAATATAAAGAGGCAACACGGAGGAATGTTGAGGAGCAAATCTTAAACAGCATTCATCCTTACTTGGGCCTCTTCTAAGACCTTGTGGATTTCGCAGCCACCATGACCGAACGTGTTCTCCGACTCACCGTCTACCATTGCTTCAACCCTAACAAGCCTGAGGCTGAGGTGCATGAGTTCGTGACCAACGACCACGCGGTGAAGGCAGCCAAAATTCACCAGAAACACGGACTACTCGGCTACACTTTGGTATGGATCTCTGGTTCTTTTTATCTAGTCGTGGTTCGGAAGCGTCTAATATGCCCAACGGTAGTACTTCGCGCCTCAAAGTGCCCAGAAGGTCCTGTCAGACTGGAAGAAAGTTGGTGGACGGAACTGGGAGCTGGACACCTATGATGCCTGCGTAGAGTTCTACTTCAAGGACTTTGCTGTTATGGGAGCTATCGCCCAAGATCCGGACTTTCACAAGTTGCAAGAGGCGGAAGTGCCATACTTGGACGCCAGCCGTCCGCCGCGAGCCCACCTGGGATGGGTCCAGGGCTACATCCACGATGGTCAGATCATCAATGTGGACGGGAACAAGTCTGTCTTTCCTTCCTTTACCGAGCTGTCCCATATCGTGTTTCCCGGGGTGTCTGAGGGGAAATAATTGGGGATAAGGAGTTGCCAGGAAATGTCTGGCACCGACGTCGATTGTGTGTTCCCGAGCATATTTCCAGATTAGGGGGTTAGAATCATCCTGCGAAGCAGGTCTGCAGTAACACGAGATACTCGAAAATCAGAGAAAGCCATGTCCAGGCGTACACCGCTACATGCAGGATATGACTAACGGCGCACACGAAACGCCGACGTCGGCCATCTGTAGGCACTGCGATAAGTGTTTCTGCATACTGCTGGTAGTGTTGATTCCTGATGAGTCTCTCGGTAGGCTCCAACGCCGAACGGGTGTTCATCGGGAATGTAGCCCGAGCTCATGAGAGCTATTTCTATAAAGAGTATCTCAGGGCCTACCTCACTATGAAGCAGGCCTCCCTTCTGCGTCTAAAGCCTACAGCCTCCCCAGCAGACATTGTAGCTGACCTTGCCGCCATCATCCATCCTCCCCTCCCTACCTCTCTCTCTCTCTCTTGCTTAATCACTTACACACCTCATCTATCGATCCTCTACATCCGCCACCATGACGGCCCACAAGATCCAGGCTCAGGACAGTCAAAAGGCCATGTTCCACTTCTTCAAATCTGAGTGGTTCGACTTTGAGTTGGTCCGCCTACTGGGATTCGCTCCTTACGAGGGCGCGGAGATCGCCGAGGTGCTCCAGGCGGTAGGATCCATCCGCGACAGTGATGCAGAGAGCTGGCACACCGCATGGCTGCGTGCAGGTAGCAAGACCGAAGCTTTGGCACAAGAGGCCGAAGAACTGGGAGATCGTATCACGGCGCGTCGGGCGTACCTGCGCTCCTCCAACTACATCCGGGCGGCGCAGTACATGCTCTCCAGCCGAACGGGCCACATCGACCCGCGCGTGCTGCCAACGCTGGAACGCGCTATCTCCAATTTCCGGCGCGCGACACAGCTGATGGATGGTGATGTGCACTGTCTAGAGATCCCCTACGAGAAGCACATCACCTTGCCCGGCTACCTGTATCTGCCCCCAGCTGAGCGCCGGCTCCCTGACGGCAAGATCCCCATCCTCGTCAACATCGGTGGCGGCGACTCCACGCAAGAAGAACTGTACTTCATCAACCCCACAGCGGGGGTTCAACAGGGATATGCCGTTCTGACCTACGAAGGACCGGGACAGGGGATCCTCCTGCGACGCGAGGGACTGACGATGCGGCCAGATTGGGAGGTGGTCAATGGTAAGGTGCTGGACTTTCTGGAAGTGTATGCCCGGGAGCATCCCGAGTTGGATCTGGACCTCGACCGGATTGGCGTCTGTGGCGCTTCGATGGGAGGTTACTTTGCGCTGCGAGCGGCGGCCGACGCGCGAGTCAAGGCGTGCGTTTCTATCGACCCGTTCTACTGCATGTGGGACATCATGAAAGGGCGCATGCCCGAGTATCTCATTCACATGTTTGAGACAGACCAGGGCTGTGCGCCGGACAGCTTCTTCAACGGACTAGTACATTTCCTACAGTGGGCCAACTTCCAGGCTCGTTGGGAGTTCAACCACCTCAAGACCATCTTCGGGGTAGAGGCTCCCTCGGACGCCTTCCGCGCCATGATGACCTACACTCTCAGTCGAAGCGATGAGAAGGAGTATCTGGCTGATGTTCACTGCCCCGTCTTCGTCACCGGCGCCGCCGCCGCCCTCTACGCAAAGCCCGAGTTCAGCACGGACCGCATCTATAACGCCCTGGGTCACCTCCGTGAACAGGACAAGCTCAAGTGGATTGCCGCCGATGCAGCTCAGGGTGGGCTGCAGGCGAAGGTCGGAGCTTTTGGTCTGTCTGCTCATCGCACATTTGCCTGGTTGGATCAGCATTTCGGGATCGACCGCAAGATTGCATACAAGCGGAATTAGGGTCGCCGACGCAAGGGGCCCCCCAAACATAACGCCGAACCACCGAAAATACCGAAATATTTTGATAGCGCTGATCCTGAGCCTGGCATGCTGCATGAAGTTTGAGTCTCTTCCATCGGTTTGTCTCATCCTCGTGGTAGTGGCGTACTTCCATAGAATCCAATCAAGTTGTTTGAGACCTCAGCCACGCTTGCAGCACAGCCATATCAGAGACCATGATATTTAGGGGTAGTACTTCTGCTCTTATCACATCATAAATTGGCTATAATAAGTTTTCTTAGCGTATGTATACAAGCTGTGCTGACATCCCGTATTGGTCCATGAAGGGAGAGGTTTGGAGCGGAGATAACCAATTATATATAATGTCCGGACGCTACCGACACCACGCTACGCTGTTACGTAGGAAGCCCGGCCATTGCTTCGCTTGAGACCTCTAATTACGTTTCAATTATTTTCACTCAAGGATAAGTCTAATAGTTGATTGGAAGACGCTCAAAAACCAGTCTCGAACCATCGTGTAGCCCGTCTCTTCATGTATACTATCGTCATCATCATGTGCGGGCCATCTTCTCCGGTTTCTATCAACAATGTCCCTCGACTTCTTTCGCACGATAAGGTTCCTCCAGATATGCCTCCTCTTCTGGCGACAGCTTTTTACCACGTGCCATCAGGGCCTCCTCGATGCGTTTGACACTGGTAAACCCGATCACCGGGGCGGTCACTCGCTTGTTCAGCCAGGCCAGCGCTACCTCGGTCATCGTCCATCCTCGTCGGATGGCCACCGTGGCAACGCGGGTGATGATCTCACGGTCTTCGATGCTCCTGCCGTAGCTGAAGCGCGGATTTTCTGAGTCGTCCGCGGTCCGCGGCGACTGTCCATAGACGTCATACGGACACGCAAGATGCCCGGAGGCCAGGGGCGCCCACTACACCGGATAGAGCTCGTGTTAGGGGACATTCGAGCAGGGGATTGGGGGGAGGGGGCCATCATGGGATACGCTTACTGGTAGGAGTGCAATGTTATTTTGACGGCAGTACCGGTTCATCTCGCGCTCCTCCTCTCGGTAGAGCAAATTGTAGTGGTTTTCCATGCAGACGATCTTGTGCCAACCGTTACGCTCGGCAATGGAATTCAGGGTGACCAGCTCGTGCGCCCACATGGAGCTGGCCCCAATGTAGTGTACTTTTCCCATCGTTACCAGGTCATGTAGAGCTCGCATCGTCTCTTCGGGCGGGGTCTGGGGGTCATATCGGTGGATCATGATCACGTCCAGGTAGTCCGTGCCCAGCCGGGTCAGCGATTCCTGGACTTGGTGAAAGATGCTTTTCCGGGAAAGGCCTGTGAGAGGAAGTGGAGCAGTCAGCAGTTGATTGCTTGCTGCCTTCCCATCGTTGAACTCATTGCACGTACCGTAGGTATTGACGAGGTCCTTGCTCCTCGCCGCCAGCGGACCCATGAAAGCCACGACATCCTTCTCCCCCCCATCGTCGGCCATGACTCGACCGACTTTGCTTATTAGAACTACCTTTCGGCGTGGAATTTGATATTTGCGCAGCGCCCGCCCAATCAGGGTTTCAGACAGGCCATTGGAGTAGACATTGGCCGTATCCCACTGTAGCGAGCCGAGATTCCGTCAGCGTCAGCCGGTGGCAATCAACATAGAACATCTACATACCGTATTGATGCCGCGATCAAAGGCGGCTTTGAGGAGTGGCAGCGCCTGACGGAGAGTTAGTCAGTAACTACTAGTTGCGTCCTGTTGCCAGATGGGGGATCGCACTCGTTCTTCTTCCACCACCCAATTCCACCATTCGGGATCGCCGATGCCCATGCATCCCATGATTGGGTTCGACACCACCAGGCCCCCCACGGGGCGATATTCCACCTTGGTGTCCGCAATGGACTGGCTAAGCTGTTCAGGGACCTTTGTGAATGGCGCCATGACCGATTTGTGACTGGGACAATATGGGCGATGTCAGTCCCCCCCCGAAAGTACGATATATGATCCTCTGTCGTGGGATGAGGCTAATGCCAGCATTCCCCGGAAGACGATCATTCATGCAGGACGAAGCATCGCAATCGCCGATGGCGCATCGGGAGCTGACCACGTCGGCAGCCGATCATTTTCGGTGAGCCGAAGCTTACAATATGCAAGCCCAGCTGCGAGGGAATCATCTTCCCCCTGACTCCGCGGGAAACTGGTTTGGGCTTCCATCTTTTTGGCGTGCGAAACAATGAAAAAGGGCAACGTTGAACCGGGCCACGGCCACGACGGAGAGCTCCCACCACCATGCCTTTCCTTCTCGAAACACAGACCTTAGCCCGCACGGATGGTTCGACCCAGGTGTGTCTGTACCAGCACTCTTTGTGATGAACCCTGTCGAATCTAATCGTTCCTGTATTTGATAGATTCCTCTCCTGGAACAGCCAATCGGCGAGTGTTTCCGGAGAGTGGTAAGCGCATCTCCCGACCAGATCGCCATACATAGCGGCACCCGTCACATCACCTATGGAGAGTTGCACGCGCAGAGTGATGCCTTCGCTTTGGGACTGATCGAGCTCGGTATCCGGGCTGGGGACCGAGTGGCCCTCAGTCTGGGGAATGGGATCGAATACGCCGTGGTAAGTCATCGCGGTTGATGTACAAGAGACTGAGTGCCGAATCAGCCCTAACATCTCTGTCGCCTGCCGGTCTAGATTGCCTACGCCTGCTTCAAATTGGGGGCCATTCTGACCCCCCTCAACCCTGGCTACCTTCCTGGGCAGGTTATCCATGCCTTGAACCACATCACCGCGCGCTGCTTCATTACCAGCACCGAGATCAAATTACCGCACAAAGACCCGCGCCTGACGAGCGAGTTGCTGCAGGAGATCGCGACCAGTTCCGATCCCACCTCCCTCTCCACCACCGTCCCTTCTCTGCAGCACCTGCTCCTCATTGACAACTCTGGAGGTCGGGTCGATGTCACCGCACTCCCCGTCACCGCCGACTATGAGGCCCTCATCCTCGCGCACGGCAGCCAGCGGCTGCCACCGCAAGACCACCTGGGCGCCGAGGACGTGGCCAATCTGCAGTTCACGTCCGGTACGACCTCCGCCCCGAAGGCCGTATGCCTGACGCATCGCAACATTTTGAACAACGCCTACCTGGTGGGCCAAGGCATGGAACTGTCTGCCGGAGAGGTCGTCTGCTGTCCCCCGCCGCTGCACCACTGCTTTGGCCTGGTCCTTGGCCTCCTGACTGCCATGATTCACCGGGCGACTCTCCTGCTGCCATCCCCCAGCTTCGATGCGCGGGCCACCCTCCAAAGTATTGCTGAGCATAATGCCACCGTATTGTACGGTGTCCCAACAATGTTTCTGATGGAACTCGACCTGATGTCACAAGGGCAAGTACCCAAACTGCCCCCTGCCCCCCCCAACCTTGTTCCTCCTATCCTTGATCCATCACCTCCCCCGCGAGTCTAACACATCAGCGTACAGATTCATCCAAAAGTCAGCCCTTCGACACCTACGCACAGGCATTATTGGTGGCAGCCCCATCGCCCCTAGCCTGCGCCTTCGACTCCACCAACACATGAATCTTTCCGGATTAACCAACTGCTACGGCCTCACCGAAGCCTCGCCCATCGTGTGCATGACGGGCGTTCTGGACTGCCTTGACAAACGTCTCACGTCCGTCGGTCAGGTGCTGCCGCACACGGCGATCCGCATTGCGGACCGCAACAATCCCACGCGCACACTCCCCCGCGGGGACAACCAGCGCGGGGAGCTGCAAATCAGCGGTTACGCCGTGATGGCCGGTTACTGGGATGCGCCAGAGGAGACAGCCCGGACCCTGCTGGTGGACGAGGAAGAAATCGATCCGCAGACGCAGCGGAAACGCATCTGGCTGCGCACGGGGGATGAGGCGACTATGGGGGTGGACGGCACCATCCGCATCACCGGGCGCATCAAGGACATCATCATCCGCGGCGGGGAGAACATCTACCCCGGCGAGATCGAGGATACCTTGCTGACCCATCCGCAGGTGGCCAATGTGGGCGTCGTTGGGCTGGCGGATGCCATTTACGGGGAGGTGCCGGCCGCGTTTGTGGTGTTGCGCGTGGAGACGTCGCCGGAGGAGCTACGGGCGTGGGTACGCCAGAAATGTCCGGCGGCCATGGTGCCAAAGCATGTCTTTGCAGTCGACCGGTTGCCGTTGACGGCTAGTGGGAAGTTAGAGAAGTACAAACTGCGCGAGATGGGAGAACGGTGGCTGCAGTAGAATTATCCTGCAATCGGATTGGATCGTGTGATGCATTGACTTCTTGATCCTTTAACGACTAGGTAGCATACTGTTCAGTTATAGTCCGTAGCAGTTCATTGACTTATAGGGCTTGTGCCCATATAGTAATAATATGACCTGTTTGATCTAGACTCAAGTCCCATATATCTATTTACCCTCATCGCATTCTTATAACTCTATGCGAGTAGTAGTAGTAGTAGTAGTAGTAGTAGTAGTAGTAGTAGTGATAATATATTCAATTAACCTAATACAGCCGCTTATATATATATCGCAGCTATGTAGGTGGTGCCCCTTACCCAGCACCAAGATTTCCAAATCATTTCCATTGATGAATTATCCTAAAATAAACAGATCCTCCACCTCTCGGCTAGAATCTAGACTCTTATAAACAATTCGTTTCTATGGCATAGTTGCTTACGCCAACACTGGCATCCACTCATGCTAGACCAGCCAAATAACGTGTCTACGTGCGCAACAAAATCTTCACCCCTTGATGAGCAAATTGTTCAGGAAAGCCAAGCCATAGTGGCTGTGTAGATTTATTGTTCGAGCCCCTTGCCTTTTTACTAACTCCGATACTCCCGACTGACCCCCCTCCCCCCAAATTTCCAAGCAGCCGCAAATCAGACAGCGGGTATGCTGGTATCATAGCAAAGTAGAAAATATGGAAGATGTGGATCCGTTGGAGATATCCCCGGACCTTGCCTAACGCCGATTCGGATAACACCCTACAAAAGATCCGGTATTCTAGTATGCACGCGAGCTATATATAATGCGCTTCATCCTGTCGTCTAGAGCAGTCGCCAGCATCAGGAGAGTTCAAATGCGGAGCAACGCTTGCTACGGACAAGACACCAGAGTGTCTCATAGTGCATGTGCCACAACAGTGATCATTAGGTCATTAGTCCGACACGAACACCCACGGCCGGTGGCATCGTCCATCCCAAAGGGGACAAGGTAAATCTATATCGTGTAGGGCACACGCGAAGGCCCCCCCTTTTGGGGGCTAACTCTCCTGCAATGACCGCTTAATCCAAGATATCGTCTTGGTCATCCCGAGCTCCCGCGCACTGATGGCCTGGAGAGTGATGGACACCACCTCATGCATCGCCGTCGAATGGTGACTGGCGCCCATCTCATGGCACAAGCTGCGGGCGGCTGCCGGTGGCGGCACATCCGGGAGCAAGACCATCTCGCGCAGCCGACCAAGCAGTTGCTCCGCGAGCTGTAGAATGACGGCGATCTGCAGCCGCGGGGAGGAGGCCGGGAGGGAGAAGGCGCCGATGTTGAGGGCGGGGAGCCCGATCCCCGTAGCGGGGAGGGAGGAGGAGGGACCGTGCTCCTGCCATGCTTGAATGTGGGCAAACATCTGGCTATAGCTGTCCAGCACCCGCAGGTGGCACGAGAGCACGAGCAGGATAGACGCCGGGTCCAGGCTGCGTAGTGCACGAGGCAGCTGCGGTGGGCCCGGAGGCGGGCTCTGCGTGGGGGCCCCGGTGGCGGCCAGGGCGTCCTGCTGGCTCAGGAGGTCAATGAGCTGCTGAGACAACAGGAAGGTTTGGTCCACGGCGAAGGTCGGTCGGTCCTCCTGGAAGTCATGGTCGGTGGCTGAGGTGGGCGAGGACGTTGATGGCGTTCCTCGTGGCTGTCGGTGGGCAATCTGCTGGGCGTGTGTGAGGAGGGTGACGTTGAGACGGCCGAGCTCAGCCACCCATTCGGTGCGGGTTGGCAGGGCAGTGGGCTCGGGAGGGCTACGGTGCGGCTGCAGGGGTATGCGTGAGGCTGGCGAGGTCTGGAGAGGATGGATAGGCGATAAGGGGGAGGCCGAGGTCGAAAAGGTGGTGGTGGTCAAGGCCAGCTCGCCGGGGGTGAGATCCACGAGGGCTATCGGGGGGGAGGTGTTCAGCAGATGGTCCCAATTGAACCCATCCACTGGGGTAAAGGGGTCGGATGTTGCGGTGGGCAAGGGGTCGAGTATCCCCGCCGGTTTCGGGCCTGTCAGCCCTGAAGGAAGAGGCGTGGCGGAGGGGTCGAGTTCCAGCAGGGTGGACGAATCGGGGGACCACAGGGCGCCCGACCTCGTCGGATGGACGGCGCTATTCAAAGCTTGAGAACACCCAAGCCTCTTGGCTTCGCTGGGCGATCTGCGATGCCGGGTCGGCGGACTGAAGACGCAGACGAGGCCGGCGCGAGCACATCGGACACAGACACTCTCATGTTCGGACCGGATACAGCGCAACTTCTGGGTATGGCACCGATCGCATGCCCGCCGAATCTTCGACGTGGTGGTTAAGTTGGTCATCTCAGGAGCCAGCAAAAGGAAACCGCCGCGCGCCCCATCTTGGCCTACATTTGTGAGACGACCAAGGATTAATAAGGGAAGCGAGATTCCCAGAGAAGGGGGTGGCTGAATCTTCAGCGAGCTGAGGGAATGTCAGACGAGCCTTACTGCTCTTGGCCAAGCCACCAGAACCCTAAAGCAGCTCTAACATCTGTCTAGCAGCAGGCAGTTCAGAGACGTGGTCGTCAGCACCCCGTAGGTGAGATGATGATCCATCGAAGAGGATGACAACTACAGGATGTTGCCAGACGACCCAATATGCACGCCAAGAAGGCCTATAGTGAGAGTGAGTGAGAGAGGAAGAGATCGAGTGAGAGTCATGAATCAAATGCTCATGTAGCCCGAGCCTATGTACATGCAGACCTTGGTATAACCCCCTCTGGACAAGGGAACATGAAATGACTTCTACTACAGCGAAGGAACTGGCAGAAATGTCCTTGTTACCTCCCTAATCTTTATATATCTCGTGATAACCCTGGGATTAGAAGTTAAGAAAAAAAAGCAAATAGACTCAAACTAACTACGTGTTCATGTCATGTCTAAAATATAACACGAGGGGGTACACCAGGACTAGAGCAAGGGACAAGACACGGAACTATCCGCGCCGAGTGGACGGAGGGACGAGGCAAGGGGGGCAGGGCAGTCAGCATCAATTCGGGGCATGAATCGCAAGATCACACCCACCCTTGCTGGCGCTGGAGTCGAGACGATCATCAAGCGGTCATGTTGGAGGAAGAATGCATCCATGGGTCACCGTCTGACTAACTGGCCGAAGATCGTCTGGTGGAGAGCCTCTCAAAACAACTCTAATTCGAGGCTGTCGGAGGGGGCGGTCTTAAAGCCCCTTTAACTCCGAACCTGGAGAATGATGGGCAACCCTAGCTGGCATGGGGAGGGCCCGTCACCATTTACGCCAGTCACCCCAGTGTGTTTCCCCCTTCTTTCTCCCGAATAAAGACACCTGGGAACCCCTGCACGGGCACCTGCGCACCTGGAACTATCCAACTACTCTCTCCTCCTCTCCGCAAGACACACCGAGCCAGAATGTCGAGTGAAAAGGAGTCCGCCCCCAATGCTCCCGCCCCTCCAGCACCACCACCACCACCGTCCGATCCTCCCCGGCGAGATTGGCGGTTTTGGGCCATTTTCCCTCCGCTATGTGTGGCTACATTACTGTCAGCGCTAGAGTCTACGGTCGTGTCGACTGCCCTGCCCTCGATTGTGGATGAGCTCCACTCGGGCGATCTGTACATTTGGTTTGTCAATGGCTACTTCTTAACTTTGTAAGTTTACCCCTCCCCCCCCCCTCTCCTACACCCTATGAACTGCCGCTGGACATCTCATCCTGAACAAGAGTCTCACACACACCCACAGCACCGCATTCCAACCCCTGTATGGCCAATTGGCGCAAGTGTTCGGCCGGCGCTGGCTGCTGATCGGGGCCGTGGCAATATTTGCGTTGGGCAGTGGCATCAGCGGCGGTGCCAGCAGCTCAGCCATGCTGCTGGTCGGGCGAGTCATTCAAGGCGCCGGTGGCGGCGGCATCAGTCTCATGACGCAGTTGGTCATTAGTGACTTGGTGTCGGTGCGCGAACGAGGCAAGTTCATGGCCATCATCTTCACCACCTTCTCGCTGGGGACCTCGCTGGGCCCGTTTATTGGCGGCGCGCTGGTCGACAACACCACCTGGCGCTGGGTGTTCTACATCAACTTACCCATCGCCGGCGCCGCCCTCGTCTTGCTGTACTTCTTTCTGCAGGTGCATTTCCAGCGGCGACTCACGGTGCGACAGAAGGTGAGCCGGATCGACTTTGTCGGCAATGCCATTCTGATCGCCTCGGTTACCTCCATCCTCATTGCCCTCTCCTGGGGCGGCTCCAAGTATAGCTGGCGCTCCTGGCATGTGCTGGTGCCCTTGCTGGTGGGCTTTGCGGGCACCGGTTTCTTTCACTTCTACGAGAGCACCCGCTTCTGCAAGGAGCCGACCTTGCCCACGCGGATCCTCGTCAGCAACCGGACCACCTCCATTGTCCTCTTCTGTTCGTTCTGTCAGTTCCTGCTGTCCTTCTGGACCATCTACTTCCTGCCCATCTACTTCCAGGGCGTCCGCCTCGTCTCCCCCGAGCGCAGTGGCGTCTTACTCCTTCCGTTTGTGATTACCAGTCTGCCGATCGCCATGCTCTTTGGCAATCTGCTCACCCGGTGGGGCCGGTACAAGCCCATCCACAGTGTGGCGTTCATGCTGATCACCCTGGGCACCGGGCTGTTCATCCGCCTGGATCAGCACTCGTCCATGGCGGAGTATGTCATCTTCCAGATCATCACCGCGGTGGGCACGGGCATGATCATGTCGACCTTGCTGCCCGCCGTGCAGGCCCCATTGCAGGACACGCAGGTGGCCCCCGCGACGGCGACCTGGGGCTTTTTGCGAGCGTACGGCGGCATCTGGGGGGTGGCCATCCCGGGTGCGATTTTCAACTCTCAGATCCAGACCAATCTGTACAAACGCGTGAGTGATCCCGATGTGCGACGCACCCTGGGCAGTGGATCGGCCTACTCGCATGTGTCGAGCTCCTACATTCGATCCCTGCCCGCCGACATCCGCGATGATGTGGTCAGCGTCTATGTTGACGCCCTCCGTATTGTGTGGGCCACCGCCACAGCCTTTGCGGGTCTCTGCTTCCTGCTCACGCTCCTGGAGAAGGAGGTCCCCTTGCGCACCTCGGTGAAATCCGACTACGGGATGCGTCGTCGGGACCAGGAGAAGAAGACCGCAGGGGATAGCAATGGGAATGCGGAGTCCAGCCAGTCCACCTCGAGCCCGGACGCCTCGTCTACACCGCGCCCTCCTAACCCGCATGCATCATAGCCTTGTTGTGTCAATTCTTGCCTCTTCTGTATTAACTCTTTCGCTTTCTGAGAGACCTACTTTTTTTCTTTTTTTCTTTTCTTTCTCTCATTTCTTCTCCTCACTTCTCTCCCGTAGCTCTAGTGACAGGATTGTTTCAGTCCCCGCCAGCTGCATTCTCTAATGCCATTTAATTCGATGTGAATGTTGTGCCCATTATCATCAGTAGTAGCATGTTGATTCGAGATTACAGTAGTCGAGTTACGCTCTTTAACTGTATAATGTAAACTGAAGATGTGAGAGACAAACCGCGTACCAGGCTGTGGTCAGTTATTGGCACTGTACGTGATTTGTTTCCCGTCCCGCCCACCATTCACTCAAGCTTCGCTCGCCGATCCAAGCATGCTACGAACCCATGGAACCCCGACGCACTTGACGGCTCTTCATTCCGCTCGCGGAAGCACGAGGCTCATTGTCTATTGTCTATTGTCTCAACGCCTTGCCAGGCTGCGTGATCGACCATTCTACCCGGATCCGGCCTACGGTCGGTCTTGGAAGACCAGAAAACGAGGGATGTGAGATTGGGTCACAGTTAACATATGATTTGTGTAGGCTAGCTGAGTTACGCGGGCATGCTAACTCTCCCTCGTCGAGTCGTCCGCTTACTGCGAGTTGTTGGTACCGTCCGCGGGCTTGCGGTAGTTGGGATCCATGGTAATCTCCTGCATCTCCTCGAAGGTTCCGTAGGTCGACTTCCCGTTCTCGATGTGCACCACCTTGCCGTGCTCGACAAAGGTCTCGACCCAGCCGAGACTGGTGACCACATGGTGCTTGGAAATGTAGGGCACCTCCTCCGCCTGCAGAGCGTGGAATTCCGGGTCCCGACTGACCTTGGAGAGGTCCTCGAGGGTCTTGAAGTAGAATTCCACGGCAAAGTCATGATCGTCTATTACCCATCCCCGGTTGGCCTTCTGATTCATGGCTTCGACGACCTTGCGGGTCTTCTCCGGGGTGTAGACCTGCAGGGAAGAGTTCAGTCGAGGACAGTTTATTATGATTAGGGGGGGGAGGAGGAAGAAATCCTACCTGAGCGTATCCCCAAATGCCATGCTTTTCGTGCAAACGGGCGGCCTTTTCGGCGAATTGAGTGCCGAACTTGTGGGCTTCAGCTTCCGTCTTGTCCTCGGTCTTGTAGTGGGCGATGCGCAGACGCAAGATACGGTCGCGGGTGCCGTAGGTAGACATGATGATATGATGAGATGATGATACGATGAGATGATGATACGAAGAGAGTTCGGGTGATTATAATGGGAATTGGGATTAGATACAGATGTTACGGCCTTGCGAGGGTGGTTCTTTTAAGCTGTCTGCCTCTTTATAGCCAGGAGACGGAATAGGGAAATTGAGTCTCAGCTTCAACCTCCACAGCGGAGGAACGGACATAGCGGAGTTAAGGGCCCAAAGGACCGGACGCAGTGACCAAGAGAGAGGGGATCTGGCAGAAGGCGAACGGGCCTGAGCACATGCAGCAGACGATCGCGCTTGTCGATCCCTCCCTTGCCTAGTCCAGCCTGGTTCTAGGGTGGCCCTATCACCATGCGTCCGAAACGCCGACGCAGCCGACAGCGCCGAGGAATGACTGGGCTGGGGATTGGGTATGCATAAGTGCATATGCATGCATACCTATAGCCCAGATCGAAGACCGTCAGAGATCGACGAGACCGGATGGCGTCTCAAAAAGAGCAGACCCAGCGCACTCTCGCCCTCCGCTTCTGGAAGAGCGAGTGAGGACGAAATTCGAAAACAGACGGCTAAGGCATTCATCATGGAGGTGGGACTGTTCCAAACAATGTTGGCCAATGCCAAGGGCCTCATACTGGCCGCGCTAGTGGTAAGGATGGGTCCCGCCCGATGCTTTTGAATTTTCGGATATGAGATCGACCAAACCTCTAAAATTGGGCTGTGCGCGTTCTTCTAGTCTCTGGGTTGCTGGGTGATCTACACGCTCTATTTCCATCCACTGGCCCGAATTCCGGGCCCTAAATGGTGGATCATCAGCCGGATTCCCTACTTCCGCAGCATCACCACGGGCCAATTCATCCACTCGGTGCGGGCCCTGCACGAGCGCTATGGCCCCGTGGTGCGCCTGGCGGCCAACGAGGTCTCCTTTACCGATCCGCAAGCGTGGCAGGATATCTATGGCCATCACGGCGGCGACCGGGCCTTCCCCCGCAACCCCGTCTGGTATCAACCGGCCTTGAATGGCGTGCATCACATCCTCTCCGCCAGCAACAGCGACCATGCTCGCATTCGCCATCTGCTCTCGCACGCCTTTTCCGAGCGGGCGCTCAAGTCCCAGGAGCCCATGATCCAGGTCTTCTTCAACCTGCTCATTGAGCGCTTGCGCCCGCTGGCCGACGGGCGGCAGGCGATCAACATCAATGACTGGTTGCAGTACACCACCTTCGACATCACGGGCGAGTTGGAATTCGGCGAATCGTTTGGCTGTCTGGAGAAGGGCGAGTATCACCCTTGGATCAAAGTGCTGCTGTCGAACTTTCGGAAAATCATTCTCTTTGGGGCCAGCCAGCTGATCCCGGGGCTGCGGTTCCTGGTTGGGCTGACCATCCCCAAGGCCGTGATGCAGCAGCGCCAGCAGCACTTTAGTTACACCGTCGACAAGGTCAGCCGCCGGCTGGCACGAGGTAACGACCCCATGCGCCCGGATTTCCTCACCTACATCAATCGGTACAATGAGGATGAGAAGAAGGGGATGAGTCGCGCCGAAATCGACTCGACCTTCAACGTGCTGGTCATCGCCGGCAGCGAAACCACGTCGACCTGCATGACCGCCACCCTGCACTGTCTCCTCCGCAATCCAGCCACTCTGCAGCGGCTCCAGAACGAGATTCGCTCCACGTTTGCCCATGACTCGGACATCACCTTCGACAGCACCATTCCCCTGCGCTATCTGAATGCCGTCATCGAGGAGTCCCTCCGTCTGTGTCCCCCCGCCCCGACCATGTTGCCTCGCGTGACTCCGGCCGCGGGGGCATATGTCTGTGGATACTGGCTGCCGGGAGGGGTCAGTTCTCTCTCTTTATATATATATACATATATATATATCCCTCTCTTCCCTGTCCCTGGACCAATCGCTGACTCGTAGGTGGAATGAAAACTAGACCGCCGTCGAAATCAGCCAATATGCCATGAGCCGCTCCTACGACAACTACAGCGATCCTGATCGCTTCATCCCCGAGCGCTGGCTCCCCGACGAGAAGCCCAACCTCCACCCGCATGATGCCCGCGCGCACCGGCCCTTCAGCTTCGGTCCGCGCAACTGTCTCGGCCGCAGTCTGGCCTGGATGGAGATTCGCTGCATTATCTGCAAGCTGTTGTGGAACTTCAACCTGCGGATGGAGAGTCCGGACTACGAATGGAACGAGCAGGGCACCTACGTGATGTGGGACAAGAAGCAGATGCTTGTCAGTCTCACCCCCGTGAAGCGGTAAAAAAAAGAAAGGGAAGGCCTTGCTTCGCTGGGGAGGGAGTAGGGTGGAATACTCGGACCTCTGCAGTTAGTTCCTCCTGGGACCGTACTCCATCTACATATATGACAGTATACATGAGAGTACACATGAAAGTAGTTCACGTATGAAAGTCCAAAACAATCCTAAATTCAGAATGCTTACTAGACACGTGCACTCTCTACAGACCTCTATCCTCAGCATAGAAAATTGATAGCTCATTACAATTATATAGTTAGAAGCATCACGTAGGCACATGCTTAGACTCCTCCCTTAGTCCAGGGATGCTGGCAGGCCCGCTCCGTCGCGGCGGGAAACAGCTGCCAGCCATTCATGCCAATCGTCTCCGGAGGGATGCCATTCTCCTGCTCAAAGCGTTTTACATCCGACCGATTCTCCTCCATGGTGGTCGGGGTCGAACAGGGCACCCCACAATCCGACCCATACACACAATGTGCCACGCCACACATACGCACCGCCGGAGCCAAGCCGGTCTTGGCTGTCGCGGCCGTATCGACATAGAGACGACGCAACGCCGCCTCGACCTCCTCACGACGGAGCCCCTGTGGGTTCGGGACCCAGCTCTCCGTGCCCAGGAGGGCCAAGCGACCTGAAAGGACCGGCACCGCGGCGCCGCAGTGGCCCAGCACAAACACAATGTCCGGGAAGTCGCGGAACACCCCCTGATAGAGCATCGCCACCACGGTGCGCGTCGTATCCAGGGCCACTTCCACCAGGGGTGCGGGCAGCCCGTGCTGCGGCGGCGCCATGGCATTCGGGTGGATGTGCACGACCGCACGGCGCGTTTGGAGCTCCTCCCACACCGGCCGTAGCCGGGGGTCTGCCAGCGACACGCCGTTGTAGACTGTCGAGGTGGCAAACCCGTCGGCGGGAATGCGATAGGGCTCACTGTTGCGGTCCGTCACCCGCTGGATCTCCTCAAGACAGGCGTCCGGATTGTCGGTGGGCAGCCCTGCCAGCAAGCCGAATCGACCTGGCCACTGTCGCACCATCTGCGCCCCGTAGTCATTGGACCGGCGGAGGCCCTCCACGGGGCCCGGGGGAATCGCGCTGAGCATCTGCAGCTGAACGCCGGCGGTGTCATTGTACCGGAGGGTCTCGTCGGGCTGCCAGTGGTAGGGCTCTTGCACCAGGAAGCATGCTTGATGGAAGGCCTTCATGCCTTCGCGGGCGGCCTCCTCGCTCTTGGGGACTTGGAAATGCCCATGGATGTCCAGCCACCCGGTCGGTTGTCGTGCGGACGTCATGTTGGCTTTGCGGGACGATCGTCTCTGCTCATGCCAGACGACCCAAGGGGGCAAGTTGGTTGTAGGCGAGTCGGACCTTTGGGTGGTGGTGAGAGACTCTGCAAGGGATTGCGGGTGACGGTGTTTACTGCAAACGTCATGACCGCGGTCCTTATATCCGCTAACCCCCGGACCCAGACAATGAACCTTCTCTGCGTTTCAACCCTTATCTCCGAAAGCTTGAGTAGTTAGGTCCGTCTTAACTCCATCTCCGTTCGGCGCGTCCACTAGGGCTGTTTGATACACGCGATCATGGTGATCGCATCCTTGCTTCATGACGGACCATTCACTCTACCGTTCGCCGCAGTCGGACGCAGTCGGACGCAGATCCAGAGTGCAACCTGACGCCGATGACGCCCACGACAAACGCACGAAGAGTTATTTGGGATGTCTAGAACCGGCGCAGGTCGTGAGTAGCATGACCTTCGATTATCCCTCTTGCCCAACAGTGGCAGTCCTTGCATTCCTTCGGGCCAGCTCTCACACCCCAACCTTACGATGCCTCGGATCGATTTGTCCGAGTTGACTATCGCCGACGTGCACACGGCATTCCACCGCGGAGACTACAATGCTGCGGAGCTAGTGCAAGCTTATTTGACACGCATCCATCGGGTTGACCCCCGGCTCAATGCCATCCTGGTCCTCAACCCAAATGCGGTCCAAGAAGCTGAAGCCCTGGACGATGCCTTCCGAGCTTCCCGCACACTACGCCCGCTCCATGGGGTGCCCGTGCTGGTGAAGGACAATATCTACACCAGTGCGATGGCGACGACCTATGGTTCCAAGGTCACCGTGTCGCGCCCACATCTACCCCTCGACGATGCCCAGGTAGTTAAGCAGCTGCAAGACGCCGGGGCCATCATTCTGGGGAAGACCACGCTGCCGGATTGGGCGACCGACTACTTCAGCGCCTCGACGGTCTCGACGTGGACCCAGAATCCCTATGACTTGGCTCGGGACCCCGGCGGTTCCAGCAGCGGCACCGCCGCGGGGATCGCAGCCAACCTGGCCCTGGTGGGCGTGGGGACCGACACGGGGGGCTCCATCCGGCTGCCCTCCTCGTTCTGTAACGTGGTCGGCATGCGGCCCACCGTAGGTCTGATCAGCCTGGATGGCGTGTCTCCCTTTGTGGGCTGCCAGGACACCGTAGGACCAGTGTGTCGCACCGTCACCGACGCCGCGCGCTTACTCGACACGCTCATCCTGCCCACCAGTCCGCTATATCTGGCTCCCAAAGGAGGCTCCTACGCGGCGCATCTCCTCCCCGATAGCCTCCCGGGCCCCGTTCATCTGGGCCATCTGCCCCAGCTGGGTGCGGATGATGAAGCCGTGAAAGCCCTCTTCACTCAGGTCCTCACCCGTCTGCGCGGGCATGCGTCGGTCACCGTCCACGACCTCGACATTCCCAGCCTCTCCTCGACGCTCGCAGAAGCCTCCATCATGCTCAGCCGTGGTAAACAGGATCTCGACGACTTCTTGCAGACCAGGGTGGGAACCAGTCTGAAGACGATCTATCAGGATCACGCCTACCCGCCCACCAACTTCGGAATCCCGGCGGCAGCAATGGACGCGTCGACCCTGACGGACCGCGACAAAGCGTCCAACGCCCGCGATGCCCTCGATCGCATCATTACCACCCACTTGCAGCAGGCGGGGGTCGAAGTGCTCGTGTTTCTGACCGCAGGACGGGCAGCTCCGCGCCGGGAGGAGATTACCCCACAGATGGGGGCGACCTTCCCCGTGCATGCCATGCTGGCCAGTACGTTGCAATGGCCCGCCATCTCAGTGCCCATTGGGTTTACGGCTACCGGCCTGCCGGTGGGACTCGAGATACTCGGCAGGCCGCTCAGCGACCAACGCCTGTTAGAAGTGGCCTTTGTGATCGAGCAGATTATTCAGGGACGCCGCCCCCCCAAATTAGATTAGCTGTAGACTACCCTATAATATCCTGTCTTGTGACCAGTATCTTCCGGGCAATATATATTTCCCACATGTATGAACTCCTAACAATACAAGAACAGCAGAAGGAATACACGCCCTCCTCGTTTTTCACGGGCTAGTCAGTCTCCGTTAACACTCGCCGGATTTCTGCTACTCCACGGTGCGTCGTCAACACGCGCTCGACATCACTCTCCTCATGGTGTGAAGAGAATTTGGCAATCACCAGCTCATTGTCCGGATCCACAAACAGATTCTGACCGTGAATGCCCATGGCGAAGATCATGCGGGGCGCGTCGTGCACCACGTACCAGCCATTCCGGTAGGACATATTCTGGTACACCGGAGCGAAGAGCGGTGCGAAGGCGCCATCATTCCAGGCCTGGCGGTCTCCGTTGTTCCAGGTGTCTTCGAGCACCTCGGGGGGCACCACCTGTCGCGAATCCCATCGTCCGTTCTGTAAGAGGAGCTGTCCGACGCGGGCGAGATCCTGTAGGGACGAGCACACCCCCCCAGAGGCGCGGGACCTGCCCCCGCGGTCGACGGTGACTTGCGCATCGCTGGCGCTGCCCATCGGCTGCCACAGGTATCGGCTCAGGAGGCTGGGGAACGACTCCCCGGTGGCTGCCTCCAGCACGAGGCCGAGTAGGTCGATATTGGGCGAAAAGTACCAGAAGGTGCCCCCGTGCGGCGCCTTGGCGGGCGCCTGGAGGTAATGGGCAAAGTAGTCGCGCATGGTGAGAGGCAGATCCGTATCCTTGGGCTCGGCCCAGTGGATGGCCACTTCATACAGACGCGCTTCGTCGTCGGTATAGTAAACCCCCGCACGCATATCGATCAAGTTCTGCAGCGAGCAGCCCCGATAGGCACTCGTGGCGGCCAGCTGCGGCAGATAGTGCTCGACCGGACGCGTCGGGTCCAGTTTACCCTGCTGGGCGAGGATGCCGACCAAGAGTCCCGTCATTGACTTGGAGGCCGACATGTAGATATGCTGGTCGGCGGCCGAGTGGCCATGGTAGTAGCCCTCGAAGCGGACCTGGCTGCGGTGCAGCACCAGGATGCTGTCCGTGTCAGTGTGCTGGAGGAATTCCTTCCAGTTGTACTGAGGGCCATCCGGGTTTTTGGGGTCCTGGGGGATGGAAAATGCCTCGAACGAGGTCTCCTGGCGGGGCAAGTCCCACGAGACGTCCTCGTCCGTCGGGATGGACGCAGTCGGAATAAACTTCTCAACGGTGCGAAAACTGGTCTTGTTGACGGGGGCCATCTTCCAGTTCCCTAACGTCGGTTCCGGGTGTTTGGGGTTCGGTGAGCGAGAAGCCGCGGCGGTGGATTGCGCTCGAAGATGCGTGGAGCTTCCAAGGGCCATCCGACCGCTGCGCGGACCGGGTCGGAGATTATACCCCATGGCCAAGATGGAGCGGCGCATCATCATCATAATGACGATAATGATGGAGACTGATGAAGGGTGATCAGTTGATGACCGAGTTTGTGTGGCAATCGCCTTTTGTTTATATTTTCGTAGGGAACGGCGCGGCTGAGAGGCTCAACGTGGCCAATGCGGGTAACCAATGACGTGCAGAAGCCCAATAAAAGCCAGCTAATCGTCTAAGTGGCCTATATTCATGTAGTCCAGTTATCGACAGGTGGCGATAAGTGGTTGATATACAATTTATGTGGAGCATGGAACCACCTAGTGAACTGTAATGAATCATTTTGCATGTTCTGGTGAAACTCAAAAACCCAATCCGGAACTTCCGCATCCAGGAACTGTCTTATAGTGACATCAGGGATCTAAGTTGTCACTACACTATTTGAATGCCAGAGGCCCAGAGCAGTGAAAGGTTACAGGAGAAGGCACCATTGTGTCCTTATGATTCCCGCGGACTACAACCTGGTCAGTGATTCCAGTTAACAGATGTCCGGGTGATCACATGAGATCTAGTTTACAAGAGATCTTTTGCTATGTTCGTTAGGCGAAAACTAAACTCAGAACGACGGGTAACTCTGTGTAATACTACCCTTTCTTCCCTCTACACTGGAAGAGTAATGACATTGCAATGGAATACTATATAGGCATGGGAACTCCAAACGCTTTGATTAGTTAGATTTCTTGAAAGAGGGAGTGCAATGCTATTATACTACTAATTATAATAATATTACTTTTTATCAAGGTCTTACTGGATAAGAGTTGTTGATTGCCCGAGCGCTGCCTTTATCAGCACTTTTCTGCTTAACAAGTCCGCCTTGTAGCGAGTGAACTAGCAGGGGTCCGTAACAGGCATGTAAGGACCGGGTTCCCACACCGTATATGCAGTGCATCACCCCCAGTGGATTGGGTATTGGTGGTGAATCAGAAGATTTAGATCTAATACATACTATAGATTAATAGTAGAATGCTATTAACGAGTATCATGACTTGCAGACCTCACCTTGATGCAATTCTGAAGGGTCCTGATCCTCCAGGCTGGTTCGCTCCAATCTGTCACAGGCTCCCAGCAACCTTCATATTATATGATAAAGGGGGATAGAGCTACTATTGATAATTTCCTAATTCTGATAACCACTCCAGTATTTTATTCTAATGGTATCAAGCACCAAAATCTGGTTATTCTATTATATACCCTTGACGCTTTGCCCCTAATTGATTAATTAGGTGACATGCACAAAAGAAATGAATCACATCAGGAGATAATGAATAGCCGCTTTTCCATCAATACCGAGCCCCTTTGGGCCAATCAAGAGAATCCATTTGATAAATCACACCGCCTCAAACCCGACCGCTACGTAGAAGCTCAGAGCCTCAACAATACAAGGCTGGACCTTTGGGGGGAGATACCGCAGAGGCCTGTGCGGTCCTTCCTCTCTCCCCCTTACCCGCACTTTTCCTCAATCCAACCCACCACTTGAGTTAATTTTGATCCCTTCCGACTCACCTCCTCAAGCCTTCAACAGAAATTAGCATTGGTCCAATGAAATCTGAAAGTGATCCAGGTATTACTGGCCATCAACAAACTCCTCCCCAACCGGACGGAAGACACGAGTTCGGCGTCGCAATCCTATGCGCACTGCCACATGAGGCCAGCGCTGTACATGCTCTATTTGACCATGAGTATGATGCCCAGATGTACGGCAAGAGTCCGAACGACAGGAATACGTATAGTACGGGGATAATCGGGGGCCACAATGTTGTCCTGGTGCATATGCCGAACATGGGAATCGCAGCAGCAGCGACTGCGGCGGCTTATCTCCATACGAGTTTTGAGGGCATTCGACTGGCTTTAGTAGTCGGGATCTGTGGGGGGGCCCCCCAGGGAGGAGATAGCCCGTCGAGAGAAATACTACTAGGTGATGTGGTTTTCAGCGACGGTCTTATCCAATATCGCTTCGGGCGGCAGTATCCTCACAACCGCTTCTTACGCAAGGAAACACCGAGAGATATATTACCCCGGCCGGGGAATGAGCTACGTGCAGTGCTGGCTAAGTTGAAGACTTCACAGGGGCGCGAGTGGCTTGGGCGCACTACGCGAAGTATTTTGTGCGAACTGCGAGAGACCCTGTGCGACGGCTTAAGACACCCAGGGGCGGCGCTCGACTGTCTTTTCGATTCACATTACATGCATAAGCATCCGAAAGGGAGTGATTGCCAACTTTGCGCCAAGGATGGGGAACGATATGACATTTGTGAGCTGGCAGCTGAATCATCATGCGTGCAGCTCGGGTGCCATCCTGCCAAGCAAATTCAGCGTCAGCGTCAACACGTGGACTTCCAACCAGATATCCATTTTGGCTTAATTGCCTCCGGTGATACTGTAATGAAGTCCGGATCTGATCGTGACGCTATATCAGGACGTGATAAGGTCATTGCCTTCGAAATGGAAGGTGCGGGGGTCTGGGAGACATGCACAAATACATTGGTCATCAAGGGTGTCTGTGACTACGCAGATAGTCATAAGTGTAGAACATGGCAACGATATGCAGCTTTCACTGCGGCTGCTGCGACAAAAGCTTTCCTCAGGATGTGGAGCCCCGGAAGCTCGTCATCGGCTAGGTTCGAAGGAAGGACAATGTGGTGTGACAGGGTGTTGGACATCCTTAGAAAGCTTGACCAATCCCCTTACCAGGACCGGAAAGAACGAAATCCTGAGCGTGTACTGGGAACATGCGAATGGTTTGTCCGTCATGCCCTTTTCCAGCGCTGGAAAGAGAGCAAGCAAGCTTGTATGCTTTGGGTGTCCGCCGACCCCGGCTGCGGAAAGTCAGTGCTTGCAAAATATCTGGTGGACTCCGTCCTTGTTTCTACGCAGACAAGAACAACATGTTACTACTTCTTCAAAGATGACTTTCCAGATCAAAGAAGCGTTACCTGTGCTCTCTGTTGTCTCCTACGGCAGATTCTCTTGCAGAATGAAACTTTATTCTCACAGAGGCTTGTGGAACGTATGTCAGTCGCAGGGGAGAGGCTGACAAACTCATTTCATACTTTATGGGAATTACTTCTTGACGTCTCAGGTAGTCCACGCGCTGGCGAAATTGTGTGCGTTCTGGATGCCTTTGACGAATGTGAGCCCAGTGGCAGGGTCCAGCTCGCCCAAGCTTTGTGTAAGCTATACAACGCACCAAAGAATATCAATTTGAAGTTCTTGATTACCAGTCGACCTTATGGTGAGATCCTGCGTGGCTTTCAGCCTCTCGAATGTCCCGGCCTACCCGTGATCCACCTGAGTGGAGAAAATGACGTGGAATCCAGACAGATTGCGACTGAGATCGGTCTCTATGTCAGAGCGAGGGTCAAAAGAATGCGGGAGAAACTCAAGTTGAGTATTCCCGAGGAGAGACTTCTCCTGAAAGAGCTCTTAAAGGTCCCAAATAGGACCTATCTTTGGGTACGGCTGACTATAGATGTGATTGAGCGGGATATTGATATCGATAAGACTGGAATCAAAGCAGCTATTTCCTGCCTTCCAGAGACGGTGGATGAAGCATATGAGAAGATTTTGCGTCGATGCCGCGACCCCCGGAAGGCAAAAAGAATATTTCATATCATGGTTGCTACTACGCGGCCTTTGACAGTGAAGGAGATGGATGTTGCTTTAGCAGTTACCGCCAGTCACAAGAAGCACGGGGACCTCGAGCTCAAACAAGAAGATCGGTTACACGCCATCATACGAGAAATGTGCGGTCTCTTTGTTACAGTGATTGACGGTCATGTTTATTTTCTACATGAAACATCCAGAACATTTCTTGTAAAACCAAAAGGAACAAAGAACAATGGCCGCGCCTGTGAGAATATTTCGTGGAAGCACTCGATTATCTTGCATGATGCACACTACTTGGTGACTCAGATATGCTCAACATATCTTCTCCTCGAGGAATTCGGAAAATCAAATGCTCTACGACATATAAGCGCTGAAAGATATGCCTTCCTTGACTATGCAGCGACTTTCTGGACCCTCCATGCTCGTCAAGCCCTGACAGTCGACAGTTCTCTGCTTCTCTCAATGCTACAACTGATCGATGTGCAATCTCAATGTTACAAGACCTGGACCAGGATATACTTTAGCAGAGGAGACGATAGATGTCTCCTAAAAGTCGACAGTCTAATAATTGCGGCGTACTTTGGGCTTTGTCCGTTGGTATCGAGCCTACTTTCAACAGGGGATACGGATATCGAACGCGTTGACTTGTGCTACGGGCGATCAGCGCTTCACTGGGCTGCTGTCAACGGACACATTGAGGTTACCAAACATTTGGTTCTACGACCGCGCTACAAATTTATGGAAATAATAAGGATCGGTCATCTTATGCATCTACGGGACGCACAGGGTCGCACGCCTTTGATGAATGCAGTTGTGAATGGTCATGTTGAAATTGCAAAGATTTTGCTCCGGCTAGGGTCCGAAAATGACATACGGGACGCGCTCGGTAGAACATCGGCTGAGTATGCGGTGCTTAACAAGAATAAGCAAATGATCAGTATGCTCAAAGAGCATGGATTGAAAATCAATACGACTGAAGAAGTTCTGACATTTACGGACGTTGATCGGCATGAACTCTTGCGTATGGCTGCCCGGTATGGCCACACAGAGGTGGTGATAGCACTCCTGAGGAATACGTCTGATTCGCAAATTGAGACATGGCTTAAAGAGCTCCTCTGGATAGCCACACAGAGAGATCATGAAGACGTGATGAAAGCCTTGTTGGAGAGAATTCCAGAAAACACACAAATGTCAACACGGAGATATCGCCTAGTCAAGAGTTCGGATAGATGTCTTGATCAAGTGATTATGATGTTGCTCAAGGACGGGTTGGACAATATGATTCCCTTGGACGAGAACCAAAACCCCCTCATGACGACAGCCGCAGGAAGAGGGTACGACAACGTGGTTATGTCACTTATCAGCAAAAGTAAACAACATGAGGTTACCGATGCCCTTCCTCTGTGTCTAGCTGCCATGTGTGGACAAATTAAAACGGTTGAGTTGTTGCTCAAGCATGTGCATCCATCGAATATAGCGGAGTTCGCGGGTAGAGCCCTTCGAACGACTAGTGCTGCGTCGCAGGAAAGCCAGATTGCGATTGCCAAAATACTGATTAGAGGCGGGGCAGACATCAATCATGTACGACCGAGCAGTTATTATGAGCCCTGGAAATTTCACGGGCGGACACCCCTCACAGCAGCTGTACGAGAGAAACAAAGAGACCTCGTCGAGCTCCTTCTCGACAGCGGCGCCAATATTAACGCAGAAGGGTCTTTAGACACTCCTCTCAATATCGCCATTAAGCTAGAAGCTATAGAGATAGCTTTGCTTTTGATAGAAAGAGGAGCAGATATATCAAGGCGAAGCCACACAGGTAAAACGCCGCTAATGCTTGCAGCTGGTCGAGGAAGCCTAGATTTGGTCATGGCAATTCTGCTGAAAAAGGCTGATCCTGGAGCCAAAGATATTTACGGAAGAACTGCTCTCTACTACGCAACAAAGGGCGGCCATGCAAAAATAGCTAGCACGCTGGAACCGCTTCTGAATGGGCGACTAACTTTTCTAGAGAAATATGATATCATAATTTGGCTGTGGATACTATCATGTGCGTGTATCATTCCGATGTTTTAGTCCTTGGTCAGTGATTTAGCTGCAATCTTGCCATTGCATACAAATCATGCAATAACCACCCGTTTCACACAAGACAAGAACTATACTGGAACAAGAATCAAATAGAATCTCTGCACTGCCCATTGTAGTCAGCGACTATATTAAGTCAATTTCATCACATATATATCTGTCAAAAGCTTGCAAAAGACCATTTCGCATGTCTTATATTCTTTCACCTCATCTGATTAGTTGGATAGATCTTCTTATTAATAATTATATTCTACTATCTTATCCTGTTAACTTTTTTCTTGCTAATTTATCTCTATTATTTTATTTTATTCAGGTTCGAGTGGCGAACCGCCAAGTCAGGTCAGGTGAATCAGATTTTTTATACCTGCCGCCGGGTTAATGATTAGGTATAGAAAATATATATATCTGACTGTTAACTGGACGGTTAACTGTCTTACCTGGATCAGGCGGAAAGCAGGCAGAAATCAGGCAAAATTAGGTATTAATCTAACTAAATTAGACTAACTTAAGATAGTAATTTTCTGCTACTCTATACCAGATTCCTAAATAAATTAAATAAGCGAACCTAGGTTTAATTATAATTAAGATTTGTTAACTATTATACCTGATAATTAAGAGAAATTTTAACCTTAACCTAACCACTGGTTAACGGTCAGGTTACTGGTAAGGTATAACGGTCAGGTATAGCCACTCTAAACTGAAATTATAAGTAGTAAGCAGTTGCGATGTGATAGGATCTACTTGTCAGGGTCGAAAGCCTGTCGACTAGGTGAGGAATCAACCACAGAACACTATCAATTCGTGTATATGAGACAAAGGTAGCCTATATCCACAGAATAGACTGATCCTTGAGGATCAGTCAACAATACGAAGATAATGACCCTATATAGCAGATCAATGACAGAATACTGTCGATGACTTCACGACTCATGAATCCCGACTACTGATGATCCCGAAGGTTCCCATCTGACCAGCTCTCCTAACCGCCGTCTATAACATGCCATCAACTAAGAAGTAAATTATCCTGCAAGTCAGAAAGAATGGTCAGCTATATCGCGGCCGGCTACCGGGGCTTGAATCGCTGGGTAGGGAGAGGAGCACGTTGGAGCACAGATGAAAAAGGAAGTCAACTGACAGAGTATTCTGCTTGGTTGGTGACGGCCCTAGTCCAATCGAACGATTCGTCCCCAAAATCCTTACCATCCTCAACTGGATCATTCTTGGCCGTCTCCCCATCGAAAGCAATAGGGTCCTTGCACTGCTGGCGCAATTTGAGGGCTGTCCGGACCTGCCAGGGCTCATACAGCGGGTAGCCCAGCTCAGGCTCCACTGTGATGTTTGCCAGGACATGGCCCCCTGACGCAGGCCAGCGCAGGACCAGCCCAGCATGGACGTTGGGGGGGATGCCGTCGCGCTGGATGCTATTTTCCGCGACCGACCAGATCGCAGTATCCATGGGGCCGTGGAGCTTGTAGGCTGAATTCTTCATGCGAGCTTCAATGCTCATCCGCTGCTTCAAGATGCGTGTGGCTTGCGTGCCTCTACTGACTTCGATGCACCCGCCTGCCGGTGAGGAAGCTGGCCCACTAACGCTCAACTTTCCGCCTGTGGTTGTCTCACGCGTTTCGCTGTCGGGCTCCCCATAAATCCGTTCAGGTAAGAGACAAATGATGCCAGGGACATTTCCATTGTCAATGTCGTCTTCGTCACTTTCGTCGTCATCTTCTTGGTGCCCGTAGACAGCGAGTGTAGCGACCCTACAAAACCGGATGGTGATTCTAGCGAACTTGATGCGTATGTTTGTGTTTCGCGGCCAGAAGAATAAGAATTTGAATGAGATCAGACAAGCGCGCTGCTTCTTGTAGGTTCCGTATTGGACGCGATCGAGCTTGACCGTAAACCCGGTGTTGCGAGCCTCCTGATGTGAGATGATGTCCCGAATTCTTAGACTCTCCTTCCCAAGTGACGGCTCCTCTTCGGGCAGTTCAAATCTTGTATCAAACGAGGAGTTCAAGTATTCCATGACGGGTAACAAAGCCGGGATGTTGGATGCTACTGTGGGGAGAAGTGAAGATGATGCTGCCAACACTTCACATGCCCTATTAAGATTGCGAGACAGTTCAGTTCTGGCCAGGTCCATGTTATAAATTAGCTAAGACAGAAACATGGTTGTTAATCACCCTTGTGTCAGAGTTTTGTATTAACTTCATGTACGCTGCCACCAGCTACAATACGAAAAGCTTACTGCCACTAGCGTCTGGAAATCTCGTGATTTGTGAAGCACCTAATGCACCTTACTGTCATTCCTAGTACATGGCTGGGTGGGCTCGTGTTGTAATCAGCCTCTCGTCTAATCTGAATGCTAAATTTCTTCAGGTGCTCTTCCGTCATACCACAGTCTGGATGTCTCGCCGCACGACGCTTGGACTAGAGGTCTCGCCACATAACGTGTTGACACGGAGGTGAAGTTAACCTTGATCGAAATATAACTATCCGCCATTTCGATCGCTCTAAGAGCGACAGGCTCCGGTATAGGTCTCCTGAAAATATACGAGACTTGCTAATCTTCTCCCCTTAGGTCTCCCACTACTGACATTATTCTCTACCTACCTATTACTAGGTCAAAGAGGATCGAGGAGCACGATGATCAACTTTCCCAGCATGATGGACCTATTGGCTCAAGGGGCGGCAACTCAAGCCTTCCTCAATCGCATTGAGGACTTGTGCCAGCGAGCTTACCAGGATCCATTCAGTCAATATGTTTCTTATCGACAAATAACTGCCGAGATCTATAGTCTGTTCGACAATATGCCCGCTTTTTCCTATGAACTAGTTGCCAGCAATCTCTTGTCAGCCATGGCTCACTCTCCTTTCCCTGTTACACAACTGCGAATCCTGGGGCCTCTGGAATGCGCACGGCAATTTCCTGTTATTGCTCCGGTAATCTACGCTACTGCAGATATCCTGCTACCTGGCTGGAATCGGACTACGGCCGTTGCTTCCAGTCGGCTAAGCAGCAGCCCCCAACCCGAATGGACGGGACAATTCTCCTCGTCATCGCTTCCATACCGTACCCTACCAATATATCCAACGCAACCATCAGCCGCTCCGTCCACACTGAACTCCCAATTAAGGCCGGTCCGGCCTTCCTCTCCCAATCTTCTTCCGGCGTCGATCCGACGAGCGACACCGTTCAGCTCTGAGTTATCTCCCATTGAAATCTCCGAACAGAAGACATCGTTCCCCCCCTCAGCATCAACTACGGCATCCATTGGCCTTTCTTCCGCCATGAGTCCGGGACCGCTAGAGAAATTAGCTCACAAGTACGGTCCCCCGGACCCTCCCGCCGAAGATTCCGATCCATTTCTCGTCAATTTGGCCAAGTTTAAGAATGCCAAGACCCCTGAGGAGAGGGAGGAGGTCAGATGTGAGATGATCGATTCCCAAAACAAGATTGGGTTAAAACTCGACGATCGGATGGCAGAGGTCCTTACCGGCTTCAGAGGCCAGCAGGCGACGACAGGACAGAGACATACAGACATTGAGACACAGCAGAAAAGAGAACGTCTTCAGGAGGATGTGCTTCGCCTCACCGACCACCGCAACCAGTTCATGGCGGGTGTCGACAAGCTCCGAGAACGCCAGGGGGCGAATCGGGTATCTGACTTGCAGTCGATTGTGGATCCTATACGGCCGTTAGTACGCCAATACGTGGGAGACGAGGTCGTAGGGCTTTTGGATTCAACGCTCGAGGTTGGGGCTGCGGAAGAGCGGGCCAAGGACGCCAGTGATGAATCCATGGGCGATGATGCCAACGCTCATACGCCACAGTAAGAATTTGACGCAGATAGCGGTGACGGCGCTGACTAGGGCAGTAATGGAACTGAAGATGTGAAATTGGATCGAATGGCGGAGCTTCTACGCCATTTGCAGGACTGCAGGATGCGTGGAAGCTGGGAGGAGTTTGAGATTATATCGTTATCTCTGGACTCGGAAGAACGTGTTGATCCAAAGGTTGCGATCGAAATGGGGTGGAATCTGTATCTTCAGGGTTATGTGAGCATGGCACTGGACGTGACGGAAACCTCGTATCTCCGATGGAGAGATGCATGGCAGGATATTACGGCTCGCAATGCGCTCTTGATGATGCGATCGTATTTTGCTTTTCTTTGTAGGAGCACGTTGAAGGATGCCCTCAACGCGGCCACATCGATTCAGGAGGTGGATGAACTTACATTCGCCACAAATGGATTCTCCAGCGTAATGGTAAGGTTTACTCGTTCCCGGGCTCTGTACAGGTGTAGCTATTGAACCTTCTCACTGACGCAAGATTTTTAGGTCGCGATGGAATATTTCTACTGCAAGATTCTAACTACTGCAATTTGGGAAGGACTCATGAACGCCGCTGAATTCAAATCTGCTATCCTACTACGCTTACGGACTATTTCCTGGTCTCTACTACAAGCTGGTCATACACATGAATCCATTATCTTTGCCATGCTCCTCGGAAACGAGCTAGAGTCCACGCAAGAGCAGAAACCGCTCTGGGAACAGCTTCTCCATGATCCTCGATTTTCCGGCCTTGACAGGGCAGAAATCTGCCTTAAAGTTGGCGATCTGATGACGCAAGAAGGGGATATTAGTGCGTCGAAGGATCAGTTTCAGGTGGCTGAGCAAATATTCGAGGAGCTAGGGTGTGCCGAAGGAAAGCTTAGGGCGCAACTGCAACGACTGAAGGCGATTCGCCCCAAAACTGTAACGGAGATTCGACGGATGGAGCGGTTAGCCGACGATTTCGAGGCCCTCGACTCGCCTGCGATGCAAATCACGGCCTTGTCCCAAGCCGTTTCGGAAGGGGCAGATCTATTACCATGGGCTGACATGGTCAACAAATTCGGCCGTCTTGAAAGTCTTCTTACTCGGACGTCCAATAGCTATGCGAAGTCGCGCGTCAGTGTGGAATTCTCTGCCGCAGCAATACTACGGCAAGAGCACCTCGGCAAGACCATCGAATATTTGCAGAATTGCGTCAATGTTGCGTCTGAGGAAACCCCGAGGACTGCTGGTCAGCTATCCATGCAGCTCGGGCAGGCGTATCTGTTACTGGGAGACCTGGAGAGAAGCCTCAAATACGCTAAGATGGCGGTCAAGATGTTTGACAAATGGGGACTGCAGGACATGGTGTCTGACGCCACGTTAGCACTCTCGAACACTATGACATCGGGAACGCCTGGACCTAATCACGAGGCGGCCGTCGAGATGCTAAAGGAATCACTAAGCCTTGATGCAAAATGTAATGATGTGCAACGACAACTCAAGAAACTCGAAGCCATCGTTCGTATAGAAGGATGGTTAGCTGGATCGGATCAGGGTGACCGCCACAAAGAACTCCAAGACTATTGGATGGGAGAATGGGAGCGAATCGGAGAAGTGTCCCAAATTGATCCCCTTGTACAAGCCCAACTGTTCATGGCCCGGGGGGAATTTGAGAAGGCTGAGGGGCTTCTGAGACTGTGTCTGGTGAAGTCCTTGGATAAAAAGGACCTCAGGCGGATTTCCAAGTGCCAACACCTAATTTTCTCATGTCTCTTTGGTTCATTTGGTTCATCTCTGCATCAAGGCAAGAGACAAACCCAGGTCGGGGCGATAGTGGAGCAAGCCACGGCCGCGCTGGCAGCCTACCAGGAATTAGGACCTTACAGCGTTCCCCTGGAGTTTATTCTTCAGGTTTCACATGCCTTTGAGTCTCTCGGCCAGATCCACGACGGACAAGAAAGGGCTAGGCTCTATTCCGAGGCTTTACAGTACCTTGAGATCGGGGAGTCGATCTCAGAAAGATTGCGACAGGACCTTTCTTCGTCATCCGGTCTGGATTCATTACATCAAAAGCAGATGCTCGTCGCTTCGTCTCCCCACAGTGGCATCTTTCATCGAGCCCTGGCACTTACACTCGCATTGAGTGACGCCGAGGAAATGTGGCGATGGACCCAGAAAGCCAAAGCAAGAGCGTTGTCCGACATGGTGGGTTCGCAACTTGATTCGTACCCCAGGCACTGTCCTCCGGGTATGGCGGCCGATGACCAAATTGTGAGCCTGTTAGAGGAAGAAGCGAGGCTCGTTCGAAAACTCGAATCGGCAGTATCCTTGGAGAAGATTTCCACGAGTATGGAACTAGAACGTGTTCGTTCGACGATGGAGGAACACCCGGTCCTCGGGCGCCTCTTGGCTTCAAGAGCTGGGAAGATCGACCTGCAGGATCTCCAATGGCTCTTTGGAAATGGAAAAGGTCGGGGTCTTCCGGCCGACGCCAAAGTTGTACTAGTCGACTGGGTTGTTATAGGCGACACCATCGTAATGCTCACACTAGATGCGAGACTCGAGCCGCAGATGTCAGTGCTCGACATGAGATTGACTTACGTGCGTGTGTGGAAACAGAGATACCTATCCTCGCACACGTCGCTGGTGTCGTCAGACAGGCCGCTCGTCGAAACAACACTTGACCAGCTGAACGAGCTTGTTTCTGGACTTTCCCAATTTACTCATGAAGGCGATCTGCTTGTCTTTTGTCCGACGAAGACCTTACATGCCATCCCCTTGCATGCGTTGAAGATAGAGGGGGTGCCTGTGATCTTAAGAAACCCTGTGGTATATACAGCTAGCGTGTCACTGCTGAGGCAGTGTTGCGAGAAAGCAGACTCCAAACTACGCGAGAGAGCTGGGCGATTACGAACCGCGTTCTTCTCAACCTATGAAGATCACACCACTGATGAAAAGGAAATAACGAAACGCAAGGAGGCGTATGCGTGTATTACGAAGCTAGCGGCCCACTTCGGTTCGGAGCCTAAAGTCGGATGCGATGCTAACAGAGCAAATCTGATGAAAGTGGTGAGGGACGCCGACATTTTTCATTTTCATGGACACACAGCGACCCATCCCAACATTCTGTACCAGTGTCTCGTTCTGAGCGATGGAAAGACACCGAAGACAAGTTCCGATGAGCAAGACTCTCATCGAGCGCATTCATCGACATATCCTTACCGGCCAACGTTGGGGCCGCACAAGGACGCCTTTACGGTCCGCGACGCCTTTTCCTTCCGCCTCAACCTGTCTATCGCTTCCATCATTGCATGCAGGTCTGGTGTGCAGGACTTTGGTGCAGGCGACGAGCCGCAAGGACTGCTCTCGGCGCTGCAATATGCGGGCTGTGCCACAGCTATAGGTACCCTGTGGCCGGTTCGCAGCGACGACGGGCGAGACTTTGCCCGGTATTTCTTCCAATCTGTGCGGTGCCAAGGGGACACCACCACGTCGCCGTGGAACCTGGCACTCTCGTTTCAGAAGGCAGTGAAGCGACTTCAGCGAAGAAAGGATTTGCTCTTGCATCCCCCTTATTATTGGGCAGCTTTTGTAATGCATGGTGCGTGGTATTTGTAACTTGGTTGGCAGGGGCACGATAATGACATGAATCATCACAAGTATTCTTGGGAATAAATGAACTGCAAGCGGTGATTTCCAGAATTCTTTTTGTTTATCCTAATGATGCCCCTTGTTAAGGTTTATGTACGTATAGCATATATTCCTCTAATATCTCTACTGGAACTAGCTCAAGTGTTCGAAAAGGTAACCAGGTGTTTGAAGACGGACGGGCAAAGAGGAGCGAATCAAAATTGTTGCCTCTTTGCGTAGCGGAGTGCGCCTGGTAAATGAGAGCACTTTCTGTGAATGAGGGGGTAAGCCACTGCGAAATGGGGGTGGCTGACAACCTTCCTCTACGAAATAATGCAAGTGAAGATGCGCTGAGGCAGTCCCTCAATGCGTAGATGGTAGCCTCAGGCTGATCAAGGTCACTATTGGTTGAGGACAGGCAGGCCTCGGAAGCCGAAGAACCTCAGCGCCGCAGTGCTACCGCAGTGCACAAAAAAAAAGTGGCATAGGTGGCTTCCAAGCATTTCCGGAGCCACAAGCAGCTACACAATGCTCACTTCAAGGGCCACAAATTGGTCAATGAGAAAGGAAATACCATAGCATAGTGGGAAATATGAGTGAGTCGCTCCCCTCATACGGTCATTTCCCCCTTGTTGACTTTAATCGGAAGGCAGATTTAGGAATGCGTTAGGGGCGCTTATGCGAAATGAATTTCAGATCAATACCATCCGAACCAAGTTAGCTGTCAACAAGGGGAAAAGGCAATGTTTGGTTTGGACGGATCCCGTATCGGTACAGCCCTCCAGTTGAGTACTCTCCATAAGACCCGCTTACCAACGGATGCAGTAGTCTAAGGCTCATCGATAGTATCCTCAAGGTCGACTCCTAGTGAACCTCTGCCGTTGGGAAAGGCTGGTGTGATGTGACTACTGGGGCGGATCGTTTGGCTTTGCTCGATCCTGTATCCTGATCTGGCAGGATCAAAAGGATTTTAAAATGGAGAGCAAGCAAATATTCTGCTTTTGGGACCAAATAGATAGTGTTCCAGATGGAGAAGTAAGCTGTGCGGTCGTCAAAGCCAGAAGCAAATTTGACAATTGTTCAAAGAAAATACTCATCCTACCTGGCATAAAGGTAGGTGTATGGCATTCCAATTTTGCACACACTGTGTGCATCTGCGCAGTACTGATATCTGTAAAGTCCAAGGAACCAGTGCTCCTTTCTTATAATGCCCTCACAGCACGGGGTGCTGAGTGAGAGGAGCAGAGCTTCATTCTAATACTGGGCCATTAGTCTGATATCAGGCCATCTGAACAGTCACAAATTAAGACGATCTTCTGGTTGGTAAACCAATCACAATCTGCTGCGGCCGAAGGAGGCTCTGGGCCGGGCCTATCATACATTCCTCAGCGCGGCAGAATAATGACCACTTCGGCCACTAGGGTTTCAATGCCGTAGTCGTGGGTTTACCGCTGCGGGATCGCAGGAGCCGCAGCCATAGTCACCTAGAAACATGGGTATTCACGTTCAAGAAAGGTATAAGGCAATTACTTGTTAAGACGGATGTATAAAAAGGTACATATGTAAGGAGATAATACTATTCGCGTCAGTCTTCTCACTTGACTTTTCACTGTAGCAAGGTCTTTGAACAGCAGACATATCTTTCTCTAATTGAAGTACCATTTCCGACTCCCATTGCTTTTCTGGGGCCATTATTACTTGCAAAAATGGTGCTTGAAGATGCTGGGTAAGGCCCTAATATTGTCCAGCGGTGCAGGTGGCCCTTATAGTTAACACATCCCCAGGATCATGCAATCTGGGATAGTTGACTTTATTATTCGTTAAAGCGAAAGATGGTTCTTGGTATATGCATTAGTTAGTTCTCTCCTAAAGGAAATACTTCAGCCTCCCTTAAATGGGCAAGTTGATGAGATCGTCTTTGGTTGTTACTGTGAGTTTGTAGATTCTGGTGATTACTCCATTCTGTTGCCAACTGCTGATGTGAGCGAGGACGATGATGACAAGCCCAGTGACAGTCAGGCGCTGTCTCAGGTATCTGCTAGACAATGGAATCCTTTGAACCACCATGAAATATGTTCCATCGCACGCAACTTCCCCATATATGTGCTTTTATTAAGGAGAAGCTTGACAAGGCGCCCTTGGATGAAGATGGAACAGTCCCAAACACTGATCTGGCAGACAATTATGCGGGCGTCTTCCTAAGCCATGCTGAAGTTTATTATCTCACCTACATAACGAAGTGGCCTTTGCTTTGCGCTCTGTCGCTCCATCAGCTTATTGGCTCCCTGGCCAGCTTTACCCTCTGCGAAGAACGGAACTGGAGATATTGTCAAACTGCTGAAATTTGCATATGAGGAAAATAAAGACAAGCAATATGCACGATGTGTTGTTACATTATGTAGCGTGAAACGTGGAAATCCTTATGCGGGACGTTGACTTTCGGCAATTACTATTATATAGGGGACTGTTTCCCTCGCTAATCTTAGCTAGGGAACAGACGAGAAGGCTACGCCATCCAGTTCAACCCGCTTTCACAAACAAGACACAGACGCAAGTGTGGCTGTCACTGTCAAATTTCCTCCCCTTCTCACTTCCTGCTTTCGCTCAGTTCTTATCAAATGTACAAGTCAGTAATATAACCATTGATGCCCATGTATCGCAGCCGGGAAATGTCCTTTGAGAGCCACCAGTTGGAAGCATTGAAACCTATGTAAAGGAAAACAGAAAATAAAAATAAAAAAGAGGGAAGAAAGGGGTGGATTTCAGCGGCAACTGGATTAATAGCATTTAGATAGCAATAGGTCCGGGGTACATGCGGCCTATGGCCCCGAAAAGGAGGGAATATAATAATAATAGTAATGGGTTTTATTAAAAGAATGAGCTTTTTTCTTGGTTTGTCCTTGCTCGGGTGGGTTCTAGGAAACTCGGGAAGCATATGAATCGGCCAGGCCGCTCGACGACTAAAAGTTTGCCCCCGCCCTCGCCCATAACCAAAAGGAAAATCTTAATATTGTGAAACTGTAGTTCCTCCCCGCGCTCTGGGTAATCATATTCAGGTATCTGTCCATTACGGCGTTTTGCGGGATTGCCGGGTGGGTTGACAGCGGCTGATTGCTCAGTGATGTAATCAGCTAACAACCAAAAATGAGTCCCAAGGCAGGAATCAACAATGGTGTCAATGTGTTGCGTGTACTTCATTAAAAGATCGTTTGCCACGACCAACCTTTGCAGATCCCTCGGGATCCAGCGAAGGCGATGGTGGATGAGAGATATAAAGCACCCCCAAACACAATTAATCCATAGTAGGCGCCATTATTTTGTTGCTGAATGGCACCAGCGATAGGGATAGCGATGAGAGTGCCAATGCTAACAAGCGTCCATGTCGTGCCCACTCTCTTCCCATAGTCTTCTATCTCGCAAACTTGCGAGATACACACTGGCGCAAGACTAATAGCTGCTCCGCAAAAGAATCCAAAAGTCACCGCATAGCTGATAACTATGCCTAGGTTCTGAGGATCAACTAGATCACCCGAAAGCCATAAAATCAGGGTAAGCACGGAGCACATGAAACAGTTTACCGTCATAACATTGAATCGGCCAAGACGATCTGCAACCAATCCAGGTAGAAAACGTCCGAATATTGCACCAAGGTTAAGAAAGACAAGCACAGCATAAGACATCTGCTCGTCAAACCCAGCGTCGAGTGCGTAAGACGTGATATACGTGATAGGAACAAAGACGGCAAACTCAACTAGGAAGACACCCAGTGATGCAGATGCATACTTGATATTTCCCAAAGCCCTGAAATCCAAGAAGGCGTTTGCCTTCTTTGGGGGGAGTCTGGTTTGTACTGTGAGGCATGCGACCGTGCACAAAATTGCACATATCAGAGCAATGATTCGTATAGACCAAGCAAACCCAATCTTAGGGGCCGCAAAAAGGATAACCAGAGGGAATATGCAGCCCCCAACGCCTCCTGCTGTGCAGGCAACACCTGTCGCCCATCCACGCCGTTTATTGAACCAATGCCCAATAGCCGCTATCGGGGGTGTGAAAAGCGTGCTTGCTGATATTCCACCGAGGACACTAAAGGAAAGGAAAATCTGATAATACTCTGCTAGAAAATCAGACTTCTGGATGTGTCTTGGAACTAGAATAGCCCAGCGAGTGTCAACGAGGCAATATACCTTCACTTAAACTCAGGAAAACCAGAGAAAGTACTATGCCGATGGAACCCGGCATGACGACATATATTGGTCCATATGAATCAAGTATAGCACCTACAAGGTTATTATTCATAAGTTAAAATAGGGCCCACTGTTCGTGACAGCTCTTACCAAATTGCGCGCCTCCTAAGAAAAGGAAGAATGTATAGGCTCCATAGATCCAGCCAACGCTCGACTCCGAGTAATCTTTCAGCTGATGTGTACTTGTCCATGCTTGCAATGTTCCCAAGCTATTCAAAAGTCCCATGGCAGGAACCATGGCGCACCAAGCTCCAAGGACGACGGACCATGCCTTTAGTCCACCTTCGGGGTAACAGCTGTCATTCAAGTCAGATGATATGCTTTGCAAGCAACCCGGCTCATCGCAACCGGAGTCTTGAAGTCCAGTCATTTCGGAAAAGGCTTCGGTAGCCGTAGAAGTCGAACCCAAGTGCAAAATTGCTTGTGGGATTATTGTGTCCCTTTATGTATGGGAGGGGCATTAATATACCCACATATTGAGTCATCAAAGAATTTACAGCCCAAGCTTCCAGAGCTACGAAGAAGCCCCGTGGAGGCTAATAATTCCTTTCCTAAAATTTTAGAAAGGAGAAATATAGTCCGCTTGGAGTTGTTACTTGCCGAACAGGTTCACTCTGAGAAGACCCACGAATTGTGCTAACCCAAAAAGGAAGTTGTCTCGTGTGGGGCCTGTAGCTTCCAAGGATGTATCCACTATTCTTAGTAAGCTGCTTCCACTCTTTGAGTAGAATGATTAGCCAAGCAGACCGATGAGCAAATCAAGAAAGAGAGATATGGGTCGCAGCTCATCATAGTCT
>NW_027137464.1:0-1456 GCF_001889945.1 Aspergillus brasiliensis CBS 101740
GTTATTCTATCTTAGCCGTGTTTAGCATTATCAAGTATATATAAAGAGTAATATTAATTACTAAATTAATTAGCCAGCTGCATACAATATTAATTTAAAAAATAGAAGATAAAATAATACTAGAAATTATATTAAAACTATTTAAATAGTTATATTTAATGCTATATAACGAGAATTTCTAGCATAAGGAAGGAAAGGAAGAAGCTTAGAGAAGAATATATAATTATATAAAAGTAAGTAAGTAATGCAATACAAGCAAATATAATAAATAAATAGAGATCATATAACCCTGAGACGTCACTTGCCGTCACTCACCGTCACAGCTGGTCCCCTGGCTTGTAGGAAGCCAGTAATTAATTCTAAATAAGATTTTAGCTAGTATCTATATATATAATAATCTTTATCATATTTTCTACTTTATATCTAATAATTCTAATCACTCTTCCAAAAGAGGAAGGCCCAATAAAAAAATAATTTCTTATATTTAAAATATTATATTAGGAAAAGACTTATCTACTATCTTTAATAATTTTATTATAAAATTCTTACTAATAATTAAAACTATAAGCAGTGAGTCTGGCAAATTAAATAACTTATATAGATTATTGTCAAACCCTAGGATCGCTTCCCTGTCCCTGTTAGCTTAGCTTCGCTTGGTATACATACCGTTGAACTGGATCAAGGTGGTATCAGGCTGATTGACTATCCAAGGGCAACTGGTCTTGGGCAAGAGAAGAGAAGTAAGGCTGAATAGTGCCGCGCAGCTATCTGTAAGTAAGTGCGGACGAGTGTTGTATTGCTAAGCTTCCAAACGTATGGATAATAGGATTGAGCACGAAGAACAGAACTATCTAAGTACAGGAATGAGTGTCCTTATATATCCTATCCTCTGTATACCATGTTATATACCTTCTCGTATACCGTGTGCTATATACTATATACCTGTCCATATACCGTCCCATATACCCTGTGGGTTATGTGACGTATGGCCGTTCCAGGCGTCGTCCGCTCAAACCGAGATTCTACTTGATAAGAGTTGTTGATTGTCCGAGCGCTGCCTTTATCAGCGCTTTCTGCCTGACGAGTCCACCTTACTAGTAGCTTAACTAGCAGGGGTCTGTAACACAAGGTTCCTGTAGATTATTTATTATTCTATTATAAGACCTCCTTCACGCTGCACTGTTACACAGAGTAATATATTAGTTAAGAAAATTAGAACTTAATATATTATTATATATAACTGATATAATTATGATCTGAGCACGGGAAATAGTAGAAATTAAATATTAAAGCTTTCTTAGTATATAGCACTGCACCTCTACTCTTTTAAGTTTTTATACTACAATCCATTTCTCCCCTCTACTATATCATTAACCCATTCCATAGAGTATCTTGGTTATATCCAAGATTAGCAGGTCTATTAATTCGTATATATTCCTTAGTTAGTTAATAAAGT